>NC_056733.1:1162300838-1162418338 GCF_019279795.1 Protopterus annectens | reverse complement strand
ATATGTAAGTTAAATTTAAGTTGGTCATCTATTGTTACTCCTACTGGTTTTGTGCTAGTTTCATCTATGATGGATGTGTTAAGGGAGAGTACTGAAAAGGGTGATTTAAGGTGGGTGAGGATTTTAGGATGAAAGAGTAGGAGTTTTGTTTTTTTAGGGTTAAATATTAGCAAGTTATCACAGAGCCAGGATTCTACTGAGTTGAAAGATGCTTGAGTAGCAGAGATAAGATCATCGGGACAGTCTTCAATGGTGATGACTGTAGAATCATCTGCATATTAAATAAGGGATGCAGAGGACAGGAGGTATGTAGGAGATTAGTGAAGATTTTAAAAAGTAATGGGCCTAGGATGGATCCTTGGGGGACACCCATTTTCACTGGTAAAGGGGGGGATAGAGCAGAGAGCCATTTCACACATTGCAGGCGGTCAATGAGATAGCTGGTAAACCAGGTAATAGTAGAGGTACAGAAGTTGAGGTTAGACAGTTTGGATAGTAGGAGAGGATGAGAGACTGTATTGAAGGCTTTGGAGAGGTCCAGGAATAGGCAAGAAACAAGTTTATTCCTATCCCTGGCTTGTGAGATAGTGTTGTTGAAGGATATTAGAGCAGTTGAAGTCCTGTGCCTAGGGCGAAAGCCATGCTGGGTGGGTGTGAGCAAGGATTCCTGTAGTAGGTATTGCATGATCGGCTTATGTATGCATTTTCCAGTATTTTTGATAGTGGCGAGAGGATAGTGATAGGTCTGAAGTTTGAAATGTCAGTAGAGTTACCTCCCTTGTGTATAGGTAAGGTGACAAATTATTTCCAGGTAGAAGGGACTTTTGATTCTGAGACAGAGCGATTTATTAGGATAGATACAGGAATAGCAATGGAGTCTGCAGCTACTTGCAGGAAATAGGGAGGCAGATGGTCAGCTGAGGAGGAGCAGGGTTTAAGTTTAGTGAATAAGGATTTGATATAGTTAGTAGGTACTGATTTAAGAGAGAAAGAATTTGGAGGAGGAGAGGGTTTGGGAGAGTTATCTATGTTGGTAGTGGAGGAGAAGGAGTTAATCATCTTTGATAATCTAATAATCAAAAAACATACACAATGTTAGAAAACAATAACATATTAGTCTTCCAGTTTAAGACTTTAAAATGTACTCACATGAATAACATTATTAATTTACTAAAATCTACAAATGTGCCTAACATTCATAAAAATTACTATTTACAAAAGACGTGTTCTCCTATAAACAAGCGTATGAAAGATAAGTGAATAACTAAATGAATGACTAAGAGGCAGAGTACATTAACGGAGTAAGATATTATCTACTGTTAGATGAACATGGCATATTTAAAGAAGACTCTAGAAACCCATAAACTGACCCTGCTAATAAAGATCTGAGAAACTGGTATAAATATTAGGGAAAGATTGAGGTATATCATTAGGTATTTTAGGCAGGGCACCCACTAACTTAAAAATGATGCCTCTTTGTCTTTCATCTTCAAAGTAAACAATTCTACCTTGTAAATCTTGTGTAAGATATCCCAGCACTCTAAGATTTGTGGTGTTGATTTCCGCTGTCAAGTGACAGACTTTTTGTCATCAAGAACCATTACACCTAATATCAGGTGCAGGGCCAGAATAGCTGCAGATGCAAGACAAGACCTTTATCCCACCACTCTATCTATGGAAATGATTGTATAACCATGTGGAAATTGGGGTGTGCCTGAATGTATATGTAAGGGCCACCAGTATGTTAAAGATACCTAATTTCTTAAGAGTTGCACATATGATCCTATAAATGTTGAAGTATTGAGGGGCTACTATGGAAGTGAAGTGTCTGTGGTACTCCAGAGCTATAGCATATAATATCAATAGAGCTGAACGCTGTTCTCATCTCCCAATATCTAAAGGTAAGTGAAGACAGTTTGGGTATAGGCTCAGTGCCATTAGTATTACCCAATCCAGGGTCTGTCCCCCTTAAATAACTCTCTGTGTATCCGAAGCAGAATTGCTTGATATGATATCATTAAGCTAGGAAAGTGGGTGCCATCTCATGTGCATGCAGCATGATACACCTCCACAGAACCCCTAGGGAATGCAGGATGCAATAAAAAAATATCATTTTGTTCTCCCATTTCCTTAGCAAGATAAATGGAATCTGTAAGGAGATTCCCTGAATAATATAAAGAACTTTAAGATAAACTATCATCTTAATTAAAATAAGTTCATTTCAAATGGGGCACTCCAAGTATTCCACTTGCCTGCATGTGAATCTATTAAATGCTAAATTAGCTACACATTATATGCTTGATGGTCAGCCCCAGTAAAAGTCTTTAGGCTTTTCCCGGTTAGGGGTTGCCACAGCGGAACTCTGGTCTGCTAATGATTGGCAGTGGATTTTTACGGTGCCGAGTTGCCAGCCCAACGTCCAACCTTCAAAGGAGGCACACCCATTCACGCAAGCACCTACCTGCATGTCTTTAGACATCACTCAACCATGGGAAGGACATGCAGACTCCACACAGAAGGCACTCCAGCCAAGAATCGAATGGGAGAACCCCTTGCTGTGAGGTGACAATGCTAACCGCTGTACCATCACGGCCTACACTTGATGGTCAGCCCCAGTGTTATGCCTAAATATTTAAAGTACGGTGGGTTGAATGTAAAGTTCTATTTATATATGTCAGCTTAGGTAAACTTTACCTTATACAATATTAAAACTAACTTCGAAGAATTGACTTTATAGCCAAAAACAAAGAATGACCCATATATCAGATAAAATGTCCAGTGGGTTATCTAGAAATATCAGAGGATCTTCAACATATATGGCAACTTCTCCTTTTGGTCTATTAGTGTTGTTATAATTATGTCCAGAGTTAAACCTGTTCTGCAATATCTGGGCCAAAGGTCAATAGCTAGTATGAACAACAAAGGCACCAGGGGATTTCCTTGCCAAACTCCCTTAAGAACTTTAAATGGCTATAAGATATAGGGGCATATGGAACAACTGTATGTGAGTCCTGATATAAAGCAGTTAGTGCCTCTGTAACTATACTATACTAGTAAAGGGTTAGAACATGAAACAAGTAAAGACATGATGTTAGCAAAGACGTTTTCAGCATGTACAGGTAATAATATCATGGGGTTATTAGTCAGCTGACCCTTGTCTTACCATAATGCTGCTCTCAATTATAGCCCCATGATGACCTATTTTTAATAAACCTGGCTTGATCATGGTGTAAAGAAAGTAATACAGGGACAACCCAGGCTGCTCAAGCGCACATGTATATCTAATATTAAGCAAGGAAAAGGACTTATATTTGGTAAGATAAGTTAGATTTTTACTTGCTTCAGGAAGTGTAAGGAGGATGGACGGCTTCCATGATGGGGAAATGGTGGCTTGTGAAAATGCAGCTGAAAAGGCATTCCATAGGAGATATACTGCTGCTGAAGGGAGCAACTTATGTACCTCTGAGGGAAGCCCATTACTTTCTGGAGCCTTATTCGTTTTCTTTAGTTTTTAACTGCCATGAGAACTCTTGAAAATGTGTGAGGGTGTCTCTCGATGAATGAACCCTGGGACATTTGTCATTTATTTGATAAGGTAAAATGGAAAACTGCTTTACATTCTTCCTGTATTTCCTGGACAATCTAGAATACATTTGTGATGAGACCTCATAGTATTTCAGACTCAATATGTCCAAGACAATCTCAGTTTCCTTATTAAGAATATCTTGAATTTGAGCTTTAATCCAAGCTAATGGTTAGTGTGAGTGGGGTTCTTAGAGATCACATGTTGCTGATGAATAGAATACTACTGAATTTTCAAAGACTGTAAGTTTTTTCCACCTCCTCCACAGACCATTAGTCCAAGATCTTAACTTTGTGTGTAAAAGCCCTTTGCATGCTCCCCAATAGGTGTGATGGACATAATCTGCTGTCTTGTGTACAACTAAACATTCTTGTGTAGCATCCATCAAGTATTTTGAGAAGTATGGGTATCTGGATTAAAATGGGTGGGGCTGCCATATTTGGGGAATAAAGGGTCTCAAGAGGAGAAAACAGCTTCAATGGGATTGTGATCAGAATATGGGGATGGGGGTCATTCTACAAGAAGAACAGGAGTCTAGAAAGTTGTCAGTTACATATATTCTATCTATTCTTTTAGAGGTAGCAAGCCTTGGAGAATAATATGAGTTCTGAGTGGGACCATGTCCTCCATGAAGAGCCAGATCTGTCAGCGTCATATCCCCTGCCCAAATCTTAACACATTTACCTGTGGAAGTTAAAAGAAATGACCTCAAAGAAGTAGCATCTTATACATCCACAGAAAGTTGTAATCCCCCAAAATGACCAGTGACCCTTTGCTACAATCCTGAATAAATTAAATGATGTTATGCACCTCTCTGGCTCCTATGGTGGGATGAAAGTAAATAGAAACAAGAACTATGATCCTGTTGCCAACTCTCAATAGTCACTTCATCCCCAGCAAGTGAAAAACTATTCAAAAATGTGGATGTACAAACAAGTGTTCTTAATTAACACTGCCGTCCCCTTACAACTAGCAGATGGATGGGCTGAGAAAGCAGCTATGCTGTAGCCCCCACTATGACAATTTAGCATGCTCCACATCAGAGAAAAATGTGTTTCTTGTAAAGCAAGAAGGTCTGGGAGAAATGCTTAGCCCAGGCACATGTACAGGCCCACTTGACTGAGGAATGTATGCTATCTACATTTGTAGTTGATATCACTTTATGTCTCCTCTGTCAGCTGGCCAAAGTGAACACTCTCCCTGACTTAATAAATTCTCACACTATCCAGTAATTTACAAGAAAAGAACAACTTGGACTGGTGAACCTCCCATATATATATTGTCAATAATAAAAGTGTCACCTGGTACCATAAGGAAAAGTGTCATAGACATTAATATGTGGTTAAGAGATAAAACAAACATTAACCAAAACAACTAGAGGGAGACTCTGCCATGCTAACTAGTTATGCAGCCCCGTGTGATCCTATGATAAAGCTTCACTACAAGAAGGACAGATTATACAAAACTGGAAATGCTTGTAAACCCTCCTTTTGAATATTTACTAAAGCTACTTAAAATCTTATAATCCAAAAAATGGCATAAAATAAACATAAAATCTTAGATAGATGACCAGGAAGACCAAATATTTTTACCTCTAAACAGTTTGTTTGGGCCATTATCACAGAATTTAGATTTGGGTTAAGACTAATGCTGCCGCATGGCTAGGCTTAAAAAGGCCCCTGTGGTCACTAGCCTAGTAAACACCTATGAACCTATGAACTAGCATAATAACTAAGTATACTACAATGTAGTCTACTATAACTTTCTTCTAGGTTATGGGGTATCCCACACCCCATACATCTTCAAACCACTGCCTCAGGAGAAGTGTATCTAGGATCATAGAATCATAGGAGATTACTAGGCTATCGACCCGGAAGCCATTTCAAACCTAGCTGTTTCATCCCAATGTAATACCATAGAAATGTAAGTCAATACCCAAGACTGCACTTACTAATGACTACCCATGTCCAGGAGGGTTGTGGGTGCCACCCCCCAGTAAGAAATTATGGTGCCACATCCACTCGTCCAGGTTCCTCTTGAGCAGTATCATAGAGGTGCTGTGCTTCACATGAATTGATAGCCAATTCTAAAGACACAGCAGTCACTAGGAGATAAATCTGTCCCTCTAGCATGTCCTATTTAAGCCACAGACCATATTTAGGCCCCTTGAAGGGTAGCCTTAGTCTCATAGATTCATAGGTATTTACTAGGCTAAAGACCACAAGGGCCTTTTTAAACCTCGCCATGCATCCCAAATCTCTTACAAGTTCCGATATCCTTGATAAGTGCAAGCATGGGCCTGGAAGATGAACCATTTACAGGTTACTTCTGTCCATTAGAGACACAGGTGCCAAACCAGGGATGAATTTCCAGTTTCCCATCCAATTGTTCAAGTTGCACTTCAATTGGGTTAAGGAGGAACTCTGCTTCAAATCGATGGAGCGCCTGTTCCGTAAATGGGGTAGTCTCTGGGATATATACCTATCTCTCCAGCAGGCCCTATTTATATCACAGGCAAGGTTTAAGTATTTACAATGGGTAATTCTGGTGCTGTTTGTTTTGTGGATATACAGGAGGTCCATCAGAGTGGGGTCTGACAATGCCCTGTGTGGCAAGCATAGATCTCCTCTCAAAAGCCTGTAGGAGACAGAATATAGGGATAGAGCCTTGAGGCAGTCTGCATAGGATATGATACTTACACCCTATATTCTTTTAGTGAGGAACATCTGTGGACGTTCCAATTATTGGATATGCCTGGTTAGGTATATGCCCAAGGGGACATTGTACTCAATGATAGGTCAGATGAATGCCAAATACAGTGGAACAATGACTTCCTTGGACTTAGATATCTAGTTTGCAGGGGTGGAGGTGTGTAGGGGGCTTGCTCCCCTACAAAAATGTAAAAAAAGTAGATTTTTCTGTTTTTTTATAGATTTTTTGAAGTTTGTGTGGCAATGTTTTACAACAGTACCCCCAGTCGGTTCGCATAAGGAATAGCCATGGCCAGAGTGACTGACTTGCCTAGTGGCTGTGATGTACCGTGTAAATGATGCATGACTAACATGCCATGCAGATTCATGAACCAGTTCTGACTTTGATTTTTGGGCATTTGTCACCCATTGTTTTTTGTTCTGTCCCTATCTCATTAGTACATCTCATGACCAGCCATAACAAACTCTGTTGAAAAAACATCAGCTCATTTCTTAAAAGTAGATAAACATCTCGCTTTGTGTCTTTCCACTGTGGCAGTAAATCTGAAACAGATAACATGTCATTAACAACTTTTATAGGGTCAATTACGAGAAGAACGTCTGTTGTGAAAATTTCAGTGCTACTGTTTCTGACCTTCTGCTTTGATTTTTAATGTTCAGTACTACAATTTTCCAAAAGGGAAACAATGCTTGCATCCATTTAGACTGATGTAAAAGAATAACTGCTTGGCTGTATTAGATACCTCTCAACTGTTTTTTTGCAGAATGTCCAGATTTTTGCCTCATATTTTTGGTCTGTTCCTCATACAGTTTTGTGGTTTTCTGTCATATAAGAGGATTGAAGTCAATACATAATGACATACTTTTGTGATTTAGATTTCATTTCCTTCAGAAA
Organism: Protopterus annectens; assembly: GCF_019279795.1. Classification (NCBI taxonomy): domain Eukaryota; kingdom Metazoa; phylum Chordata; order Ceratodontiformes; family Protopteridae; genus Protopterus; species Protopterus annectens. Next base: position 1,162,411,149 of record NC_056733.1, on the reverse strand, counting down.
ATGCATGCTTACAGAATTCATGTTATCTTAACTACTTTCTAAATTTATAAGATCAGCATTTAAAAACTGTCCCCTTCTTTGCTATTACTAACAAGTCCGCACTATCTGCTTTACGCATGCCACCAATCCTGAATGAATATTCATGTGGATGAACAAAGCATCAACATATTTATTCATCAATTTAGAAAAACATCACCTGGTGCTGGGTGATGGGCCTTGCTACTGTGCATCTGGGGGGGGGGTGTATTGTAAAACATTGCCGTTTGAGTTTTCAGAAACCTGATCATATGGTCTTGACCATATGAATTTCAAGTTTCTGAAAACTTGATCTTCTGACATAGATCCATATATATATATATATATATATATATATATATATATATATATATATATATGCGTGTGTGTGTGCATATGTATGTATACACACACATAAAGTGGCAGAGAAACAAATATACTTTCATAAAGTTCTTAAGTAAACGTACATATAAATCACACACACATATATATCTGTGGATATTTTTGCCTGTGTGTGTGTGCTATTTTAAACACAGATAATTTCACCTCAGTGCTACAACAGTACAGCAACAGTGTACATGCTGTGCAAATGGCTACACACAAGAGATGGTAGAAAGCTTTACTGCAAACCATGGTAACTAATAGAAGAAAAAATATTATGCATGACTAATTGTACACAGATAATGTTCTTAAGCTTTCTATAACAACATACCTCCCATTCTTGATTTCTGAGCTTCTTTGCTACCACAGAAACCTCTCAATACCTGACCAGTGTTGCTGAATATGATTACTCACACATAATGGTCTATATATTCCTTTCTTTGCAATCAAAAGGTAAAACAGCATGTGCATTCTGAGTCATGCACTTTTGCTGCAGCTGCATTGCCTTTACTCCGAAGTATTTTTATCTCATAAAATAAAGTAATCTAGAATGCATGTATTTTATACTTCAGAAAACATTTACAATATGAAGTGTCTTACTGCAGTTTTCCCTGAATACAGATAGGTACATTACATTTTCTTCATTTTGTGTTTGAGGTACCTTCTTTTTTAACTTCCATTAATAGAAAAATAGGAGCAGTTTAAGTTTATTTTGCCATTTTATATTTATATTATCTCATTCAGCTCTTGTTAGGAAGATTTTGTTTAAGCCACACAATGACAGTGCTGCTAAGCAATATATTTTTGTAAGTCTCCCACAGTTATGTTTTATTTTGTAAAAATCAATGTACTCGCATTCATTGGGCAAATAATTGAAGTATCTAACCTGATTAGGGGTTGTCTGGCTGGTATAAGTCAGATATGTTCAGCACATTAGAATGAGATATTCAAGTAGTTAGCTGTTCAAAAAATGTACCAATCCCTAATTAGAGTAACTAATGATCTACTGACACCGGACACAAATTCATAGAGAGTTTGTGCAGTATGCAAGGGCCTTAAACACAGTTCTTCACAATATGAAGGGTTGTGTTGATTCATAGAGACTAGTTGTGCAGCCACATTAGCAGTTTGCACAGTACGCACTATATGCAAATGAGCGCATAAAGGCATAGAAATTGTCGAGCATGAGCAAATGAGTAATTAATGGCATTTTAATTAAGAGATTAAAATGCCATGACTCATAGATATCAGTGTATGTGCTTGGAATGTTCCATACAAAAAAATGCTAAACCCTCTTTTTAAACGTCACTTCACATTTCTGTACTACAGGCATCACCCACAAATGGTTTCCACTCTTTCCTGAACTTTCAGACCTCGGTCAGACCTCCTATTGTCACCTAGACCCTAGTGAGCCACAATGTCATTTGCCCGTTCTAATGTACAGTACAGTAATTGCTTCAATACTGTACTGTACAAGACAGCGGTCTTGACCAATCAGATCACCAACACAGCAATCTCTTAACCAATAGGATCTCTTGTTCTCCATGAAGGTGGATGTAACTGCTCTAACAAGATGTGTGAGCAGCTTCACAAATGAGGAATAGGAAAGTACAACATAATTCTTCATTTTCAAGGTAAGATTTGTGCAACTGCAAGGATTTTTATTTATTTTCACATAATTTCCGACATTGCGGCAGCCCGTTCTTATCTGTGGGTTGTCCTTATGTCAGATGTCTGTAACCTGGGAACTACCTGTAACTATGTTTGCAGTTGGAGCCGTTTGCATTCAGCAGCATTTATTTGTTTTAGCCATTGATAGTGCTGGTGGGTTGCATGTCCCGCAGGCTTAGAGCTTGGAAAAAAGACAAGACCATGACTGGCATACTGTATTCTGAATAAAGATCACATAAGAGATCACTACAGAGTTGATCAGGATATCATTGGGCCTGGACCTTGTTCAAGATATAACAACCATAGGCAGTACCTATGTGAATTTGTGGTCCTCCTATCTCTGTGGACATCATGGTATGTGTGGCTCTTACCATCTTGGCTATAAGGATCTGTCTGCAAATTACTGGGAAGACTTGGGGTACTTAATGGCATCTCACTCATGAATACTTAATAAGTTCCTTAGTGTAATGTTACTGAATGTGAAGGAGCATATATTGTTCCTCGGGGCTGCAGAGATGAGAGTCAGCACTATGCTTGGCATCTACAACATTGCAGACCTCACTGAGTTACTGGGTACCACATACTGCACTTGTGGCAATAAAGGCTCCCCTGTCCCACAGTCACAGATACACACACACACACACACACACACACACACACACACACATATATATATATATATATATATATATATATATATATATATATATATATATATAAAAAGATAAAGAGAGAGAGAGATGGAAAAGGATACTATCCTCTGAAAGCCAAGGGATTATTTCCAAGATCATGTGTGGCACACTGGTAGTTCACGATTCCCACTTATGGCATACATCTGAACTGCTAATGTTGTGTTTACTGCTGACCAAATTTGCAGCAAAGGTTAAGGATTTATGGCTGAACAAGTTTGCAGTTGGTAGCATCATAAACTCTCCAAACTACTATAAAAATAGACTAAAACTAAATGACAAAAACATATAACAGTCTCCTTTGGCAAGCATGATGTTCCCTGTAACTATCACATTAATAATATGATCCAGTACTTATGGACCTGGGAACCTATGTTAATACCATATATCCATTATTCCATATTCACTTGGCAACTTATTTGTAAGGGAATGTGCTCATTCCATTGTATTTTCTATTAGGTTGATCATTGAGTATAATGCCCCCTTCAGTATAAACCTGCCCAAACACTTAACATATCCCGAATGACAACATTGGTTACTCAACAAGAAAATCAAGGGAGTGAGTCATAAAAACTACACTGATCATCTCAAAGCCTCTTTCCTCCTATCTGTATCATACTAGCTATGGAAGGGCAATCTCTGCCTCATGTGCAGACCTTCAGCAGATCCTGTCCTGTCAGATCTACTGCACATTGACAAGTCTATTGTGCCATAAGCACCCACTCAAGAGATCTTAATCTTTTCTGCAACATAAATAAAGCATGTTGAAGTAATAGATAAGTATTACAGAGTATACCACTTACTTGGAATTGTCTTCCTGTCCATATAAAGCAAAGTATTTCCCTTACTCTATTCAAAAATAATTTGGATGAATAGGTGGAAAACCAAAAAAATAATCCATGGTTTAGCATCCTTAAACATGATCGATAGATGTAACATGTAATGTTCATCACACCTCTGGTTTACTCATTACTTAAATTCCAAGGGTTAAAAGCTTCATGGGAATGTCAGGCTGGGCTTCCACAGATTCTTATGGATCAATAGCAGTACCTATGAAGCTGTGAACCTATGAACTGTATGCCCAGGAAGTTCACTTTCAGCATGGGGATCTTCTATAGGACACCTAGTTGATATGTGCTGGTCCAGGTGCAAAATAAATACTGACATATACATATATTTTGCATGCAGCAAACCACCCATAAAAAAAAAAATGTATGCTTTGCAGGTGATGCTGGCTACCACCTGAAACCTGGCTGTTAACCCCTATACACAAACCTGCAACTGCAGTATGTATGTTTTATAACACTCCTGATGCCCAAACACATAACATCATTGGTCATTTGTTTGGTCTGAAGAAGACATGGTTTCATTATCTGGGTATATAAGATGGGTGTCTGCAGTACTCAACTGAGATAGCCAGCAAGATGTTTGTGATATATATCATGCTTCATGACAAGAATATGTGTAAGCAGCAGTGACATTCTGAGTCGTGCAGCTGCCTTACATACCAGCTAGGCATCCAGCAGAATGAGCAGCAGCTGGATGATGTTCAGTCAGGAGGGGCCTCACTTCCACCAAGTAGTGTTAGGAACATTAAACACTGGCAAGGTGACAACATCTAGTCAACAACTATGGGCCATGACATTCATGAAGTTATATTATTATACAGAGTAAACTTGGAGCATGTACTGCTCCTAGTAAACAATGCTGGCCAGTACATAATCCGCTGCCATTGTGTATCAGATGTCACCTCATTAAATCACAGGAGGTAGGGGGCTGCAGATCACAATTGTCATTTTTATAAAGGACAAGAGACACACTATCACAGGATTGTCAATGCAAACTTGGTGGGAAAAACATGTCACAGGAACCATGCAGGGTTGTGCTACATGGAAGAATAAATAGTGTCAAGTAAGATTTCCCCGTCATATGAAAAGAGGTCACTGAATGACCCTCACTTTCTGTCACTTGACAAGTAAAGGAGAGGCATGGCCAAGACCTCCTGTAACAGGGTTGATGTGCTACTTTCTGACCTGGACATGGATGTAGTTCTTGTCACTGCCTATGATGAGGCATATTAGGCCTTCCCTCTGAAAAGATCCACCCAGCCATGGACACACTGTCAATCTGCCAGTCAGGTCAGACGGTATAATAGTGGCAGTCCAACATATGGAGGTGCACATTAAGGTGTATGTCCTGCCATATGCCTCAGCAGGTATAATGGGAGGCTGATATAATGGCTAAAGTATTTACCTTACAGACACAAGGTGCAGAGTTTGATTCTCACATAGGGTAATTGGCTAAGCTTAAAATGGCCCACAACGGCAGTTAGCCTAGTACTAACGTATTAATTTATAATTATCTCATGACATCTGAAATCCAGTTCCATATGGTGCTCACAATAGTGCTGAGCAGTGTCCTCACAAATGTCATGCAGCTCCATGGCAGGCTGTGCGAAAGCAGAGTGAATGTTAGTGGCACTCTTGTACATCCAGAGATTTATCCCCAATGCTACACACATCAGTGGGCAACTCTGAGTTGTGATGGCATTGGATACCTCTGTGTTCTTAGCACATGCTGGGTATGCTGATAGAAGAAGCAATGCACACTTTTGAAACTGATCTTTCAGACCCAGGAGGAGCATTTATGAGACTCTCAGATGCAGCAGGTTCCACCACCACAGGGGATGGTGTGCATTCAACCAGTACAGCTTCACAGTGCTCAGTATGTTTAGCTGTACATACACCCTCTGTGGTGGTAGCTCCCAACTCAAGACTGTGGCAGCATCAGAATAATGCACACTTTGTCCACTGAATGTGACACATGTCCATGTGGCCTATTGTCATCACCAGACTCTGAAGAGGTGGCAATATCAGCCCTTGTCCAAATTCAACTTTTTCTACCTGTTGTCCACCACTGCTTCTACCTGTGAATGCTTAATGGACAGAACACTGTAGTGAACACGTGAGCAAATATACAAGACTATCTATGTCACCTGCAATCCAATGGCGTAAATGCATCAAATTCCTTGTTATTCATCCTTAACTTCTCTAGCAGTGACACTCTATTGCTCTCCCGATGTACCTGTGAAAAACTCTGCATTTTGACTTCTTTATTAAACTGCAACCACTGTATGTAATGACTGCATATGCAAACTACTTCCCCAGTCTTCAAATTTGTTTTATCACCCACTGAGACATGAAAAGAATGTGTCAGCCTTGCACCCACATCCACACTACCACCAGGTAAAAATGCTGGTTGCTATGTGTGTCTTTTTCCTGGTGACACTAATAAATCCCCTATGTCTGTCAGTCTTGTGATCCCTAGAAGGCCATCCCCTTTGGTGAATCTTTCAGTGGCAATCATTCAAGCTTTCTACTTGGTATGGATTTGTTATACGACATCTATGCCACAGCATGGTGTGCCACACCTGATCTCTCAATGGTTGGTCTGTAATCTCTCTGTCTATTAGCTGCACACCATACTATCTGAGTGCTGGCAGCAGAATCTTGTTTTCAGGATTGCTGAAATTCTACAACCTCTGTTTGCCTCATGTGAACCTGCTGACTCCTCTTTAGATACAGGAAACTTATGAATGCATACTGTTAAGGGGACACACATAGCTACTGAGAATACACTTGTTCCACAGAGGCACATATTCACTGTAATGCAGAATACTACTTGCTGATAGAGGTCACCTTGTAAAATGATCTGTTGATATGAGATGGTAAGACTCTTCTCTATGCAGTGTTAGTGGTTCAACTGATAGTGCACTTTCCTTTAGTGAAAAAGTCTGTGAGTTTTATTCTCACACCAAGTAGATTGATTACTAAAACTGCAGTGCGGCATAAAAGGGGGTGCTTTACTCCTGAATGTGTCTTCCTTTGGATGAGATGTTAAACTGAGGTCCCATCTGCTCAAGGTGGTAGTAGTTCAAGTGGAAGTAAATGCTCCTATGCCATCTATCAGAAATAGTAGGGGGTCCTTTATTTATATACAAAAATAGTTTCCCATAACTTTTTTACTCTTTTACACTTCAAAAACACATGGTCTGCCATTTTTTCTTCTTCTTCTTGACAATGTGAACATGTTCTATTACTTTTCTTTTTAGTTAGTATATTTTCTTTTACTGGCAATGTATCTATTACCAGTCTCCACAAAAAATCCTGTCATTCTATGTGATTACACCATTTCCTTCTTATTTTTATAGCTTCAAGTTTTTCATCTGTTGGATTTTCCTATGGTTTTACATACTAATGTTTTATCATTACATTCTTATACCATACTATTCTATCGTTTTCTACATCAACAATTTTTATTTTCCACAAAAATATATTTTTTTGGTAACATTTTATTTCTTCATTTAAACATTCTGTTTCTCCATTACTCTTTTTACCATACCCCAAAATTTATCATACATATATTTATATAGTTTTACTACTAATCTCTCATCTTTTTCATTTATCCACTTTAACACTTTGCACAAATTTAATGAAGCAGCATACACCACTGGGTTAATTAACCCCAAACTTCTTTCTTCTTTATTTACATACAAAACTCCTCTTTTACTGGGTTTAATCTAGAACCCCATCTAAATGAAAAAAAAAATCTCTTCAATAATTCATTTTCAAATACTGTGGGAACATAAATACACTTGCTAAGTATACTAGCTTCCCCATCAGTACTGAATGATAATGTATATGTTTTCCAGAAAAGACATGCTTGTTTTATTTATTCTATTGTTTTTCCTGTTAAATTCTACTTACATCTTTATTTCCAAATTTTATACCAAACACAGAAATTTCATTCATTGCAAAATATATACCTCCGATCTTTACTATATCACCTAAGCCTTTACTTTTCTCTTTATTTAAAGCCATCCCTATCATCTCTAGTCACAATTTTGTGCAAATTATTATTTTATACAAATTTTGCTTTTGGCAATTATTATAAAGTCATTTGCAGATTTTAACAGAAATGGAATTCTTAACCCTTCAGGTGTTATATACCCCACCTCCTTTATTTTGTAATTTATCTCACATACTATCATATGCATAACTAATGCAAAGTGTATACAACTCATTGGACACCCCTGTCTTACACCACTCTTTATATGTACCTCTTTGCTTAACCAGTAATTTACAAGTATTTGTATTTTATTATTAGTAAACGTTGCCATACACAATTTCCTAACTTTCTCACTTATATTATGTTCTTTCATTATTACCCATAAGATTTCATGTCCAGCTGTGCCAAATGCCTTATGAAGGTCTTGTATCATGATTTTAGCCTCTTCTTTTCTGTTCATAATATCATCCACAATTTCTCTAACTACTGATAAAAATTTTTGACCACTACTTCCACTTTATACTATACATGCTATCTTCCATGATATTTTCCATTTTAGTTGCAAATCTCTTTTGTATTCTTTTCATAAAGATCTTATAATCATTATTATTCAATACTATTGGTCTCTGTTTTTTTTTAAATTCTCTTCTATCTTCATTCTTCCATATGAATTTAAATATTCCACTACATAATTCTTTATACACAAAGCCTTCATTTAACCATTCATCCAAAATCTTTTAAAAATATTTTTTCCCAATCCCTTAAATTTTTATACAGTTCATATACTATTCCATCTGGGCCTACAACGGAATCTATATTTACTTGCCCTAATACTTTGTGTAGCTTATTTAAAGAAATCTCCTTTTCCAACTCTTTATTCTCTTTTACTATTAACTTTTTTGCTTTCTATGTTTTTTTTACTATCTTCTTTTTTTCTTTAAACATTTTTTGTGCATATTGTATTACACTATTCATAATCTTTTCCAGAGTTCTTTCTTTTTCTCCCTTTACATTTTTTATTCCTCTTATTACATTACCATCTTTCTTTACTAATCTGCTTAAGTAGTTCAATACTTTTTTCTCTTTTTCCTTGTAAAAAATATATTTGCATACATAACAATATTTGTATTTTTCTTGATTTCTTTAATATAATTCTTTTTCTTTGTCAAAGTACTTTCTATCATTATGTTCTAAATCTTCCAATACATCATTATATGTTCTTTTGTATTTTTCTTTCTCTACTTTTCTCACATCATATTGACATTTTTTTATATTTTCCTTAAGTATCATCCACCATTCAGTCCGATTTTTATATAATGTTCTCATAGTAATATGATCATTCCATAACAGCATTACTAATTTCTTTCCTTCTTCATTCTGTGCTTTCTCATTCATCATTTTTATTAATTTGCCTATTTTTACATATTCCTTGTTTTCTTTTATCTCTAGCCATATGGAGAGATGATCAGAAAATCCTATTTCAAGTACCTCCACTTCCCCTATAATTCAACCTTATGATACTATAAAATAATCTATTTCACTTCTATATATACCCCTTACAATCCATCTCAGCTCTGGGTGGGGATACCAACAACTTTTTAGAGCAGATAGAGCTGAGATGGATTTTAAGACTACAGGCAGATGTATATCCAGGCTTAAACAGTAGTGTCAGCATTAAGCCGGTTTTAAATGCTCATAGTCTCAAGAGCATTAAAATGTATTAAAATATTTGGATAATTGAATAATTGAATGATTGTTTCTATACCAATAGATTGAACAGTATATAATGATGTATGTTTTAAACCATTGCAATAGGATCTGAAGAAGTGTAGCAATATGTGAAAGCGCTTGTCCTGTGTTTTGTTTTTATACATTTTATTAAAGTGGAGTCAGCTGCCGTGGTTGTCCTGCGGGTCTTTTCTTTCATTACATAGATTACAATCTGATGAAATAAGCTTTCTTTTTCTTTACAGTTAGTATAAGCATATAATGTTATAATTCTATATTCTTGTTCTTTCCATTTTAAATCTACAGTGGTTAATCTTCCCATTTTTGCTAAAGTTACATCTAATATCTTTATGGTATTTCTAAAGAATACAGCTATTTCAGAATGCCTCTCATTTCCCAAATTCCAGATTATCTTTCCTCCCCATAGTTTCTCTCTTTGTAATCATTCATCATTTGTTAAAAATATTGGGTCTTCTAACATAATAACATCTACATCACATATATTCCACCACTGCAAAATTCCTGTTCTTATTATTATATTCTTAATACTATTCACATTTACAGAAAGCACTCTAAAATGTTCATTTTCCCTTTTCCTTAGATTCATGGTTTTATAAGTTCATAGCTAATTACTAGGCTAGCTTTCTTGATAGGTAATTCCAAGCCTGGACAATTTTCTTTCCAAAGGTGAGAATCAACACTGTACTTTGTGTCTGTGAGTAAAACACCTTTACCATTACACCAAGCCCCGATCTTCAGCTGTTTACACTCTTTTTCATCCATTTCATTTTTTTCTTTTGTACATATACCTTTAAATTTTCTTTGTCTTTTACCCTTTTACCAAGAGAATTATTTTTCCCCTTTTACTACATCCTAGTATATGTCTTGTTCATCACTTATCTCAGAACCTTCTTCTATGTCCTCCTTATTATTTTTTCTCATCTAATTTTCTTCTGTTTCTACTGCTTCTAAAATTTCTTCTTCATTTTCTTCCCTTTTTCTTTTTCCTTACTGTTACTTTCATTTTTGCACTCCATCCATAAATGTCCAATTTTGATACATTTATAACATTTCAATTCACATTTTTTGCATCATGTCCCATTTCCCCACAAATATAACAATTTTGTCATAGTTACTTATCAAATGCCCTTCTTTTCCTCAAAAGAAACATGTTTTGGGTTGAGCCCAGTATTTTACAGCATCCTTAGTCCCCTTCACATTTATCATTCTTGGTATATGTATAATGTTTTCTCTTTCTATTTTTAACACAAAATTACAATCCCAACCACCAGTCCATAAACCCCTTTTGTCATAAACTTTTGCAGTGTCCATTACTTTTTTACATAAAGTTTCAAATGTCCTTTCAAAGTCTGTTTTTCTATCTCTGTCTGAAATTGTACATGAATCTTCTTTCTTGCTTCCTTGTTAAATGCTTTTATCACATAAAGATTCCATGGGTTACAGTCTTTCTTTTTTCCGTATTCTCCAAGAAATTTTTCCATTGAAAAAACAGTCTCAAATATAATGACATAAAAAGTCTCTTTGTTAATATGAATAAATGCTCTTACCTCATGTGCCTTTACAACCAAAGGTGCTATTAAATTGTCCCACACTTCATACCTGTCCATTTCTTTATCTTCTTTACTTTGAATAAAGACATCTTGTTCAATTTCCAAGTAGTTTATCCAGCTAGGTTTATAGTTAGTCAGTTCAGCAGTTAGATGGATGAGTGTTTATTCCTTCCACAAGGAGGGTATCAAAGAGGGAGAGTCTTCTAGATCTGCTAGCTAAAGTGCTTTTATCTGGACTAATCCTTTGTACTGTGTTTTTTGATAGTACTGTCACCGCATGGATCACAGGTGGAATACCAAACTTCATTTGAGTTGTCTGGATTACCTCTATTTTCCAATTGGTATATAAGGGGAGGGCTATGACCCTAACTAGTGTATAAGGGGAGACCTATGACCCTAACAGGTGTATAAAGGGAGGGCTATGACCCTAATAGACATAGTAGCTGGCTTATTGATGCAGGATGACCCTGTACCTGGAACAGCAGTTCTGAGGAGTGTGTCACAGTAGAAGAGAAGACACTCCAGAATATTCTGATAAAGCCTGGATATCCTTCACTAGGAATCTAGAAGGAAGGAAGGAAGCTGGTTGAAACAGACAATTTTTTTCTTTGCGTGGACTAACAGAAAAGTTTGTGTGTGTGTGTGTGTGTGTGTGTGTGTGTGTGTGTGTGTGTGTGTGTGTGTGTATGTGTGTGTGTGTGTGTGTGTGCGGGCGCGTATGTGTGCTTGTAGTTTCCGTTGCTTCACCTGAATATACAGTATTCAATGCTCAATATCCACAGTACAAGTTGAACACCTAGAAAGGCCTTCAAACAGTTTTCCTCCTGTAAAAACAGGGTTGAAAGCTCTAGTAACCCAACAATCTAAATTATGCGTGAAGGAAATGACAAAGTCTAATTTTCTTATCCTCAAGGGAATATTCTTCAACCACTTATTCTCTGTCCCATAAAATGAATTCTACAACACACTAGAATTACTAATGATTGCATCAACCAGGACATTATTATTCCTTGTTTTACATGGATGAGTCTTCTTATAAATACCCAGAACTGCATCAAATTATAATCATGAATACATTTACAAATGTTTATCAAATCTGCCCTAACTATCCTACCTTTAATAGAGTAGAGAGGTAATGCCTCTAACCTCTTATATACTAGAAAAAGCCTGCACCAGAACAACAAAATGTGGCATAGAATTAAATCAAATAAACCTCGAACAATCCTACAAAAGCAAGTGTGGAAGGAGTCCCAGACACAAGTTTTAACTGCTGAGCACTTTCGTTCCTTTTATTCAACAGAACATCAGAGTTAAAACCAAGTACACAAACCAAGTTTAAAAGAAGTACCAAATGAATCACATGATCATCCTTAACCAATAAGATGCTTCTCTTAAAAGTTACAGTGTATATAAAACTATGTTCAAAAAAATGTAACCAGGCACTAACCACTCAGAAGTGTTACTTGCTGTCTGAAACAGTCTAGTGTTGCTAACACAACTCTGAATATAACTGTTTCTGCAAAATGAGAAAATATGAATACTTCTAACAACTTTAAACAACAGTATTTAGTATTTAATCCTGGTGGCAAATAAGATTGTGGGCAGATAAGTTACCCAGTCTCAATGTGACAGTAAACATTAAATGTTTTCTGATAGCACAAAGACTTTAAATGCTAAATACTAACAGTAGTCATATTTTCTCGTTTTACAGAAATATGTTTTCTTATAAATGTACTGTCAGTACTATACATGGTAATAAAGGCATTTCTATAACCTTTGTGGTTGCGGTTTCTATTTAAACTTCCATCATTATTAACAGGGCTGTTTTCCTGTGTCAAGAGAATATTATCGGCACAGTGGGAATGCAAAATGGGCATAAAATTACCACTCTCTCTTTTATTAATGACCTCGTACATCAGGTTATCTATAAAATACCCAGGATACCCTCTAATAGAAAACATTTCCTTAAGATATAGACATTCACCCCAAAATTCTTCCTCAAGTGTGATCGTGACAAATTTCAGGGAGAGAATCATATTATGATATAATATAAAGAATATAAAAGGGTTAGTAAAGACCAGGTCGGACAGCTGACTTGTAATAATGAAATGGTACAAGTTGGACTGAAAAACTTTCTTATTAACATAAGACAATACAGTAAACTCTCAGTTAACTGGAACTCAAGCAACCAGAACTCTCAAGCAACCAGAAAAAAAAAATCAAAGAAATACAGTACAATTTTCACTTGTTGCACTTTCTGACCCCCCCCCCCCACAGAAACATACCTTACATTTTTAGAGTTTTAAAAAGGAAGATAGAAATACATTTCCTCTCTTCCCAACCTAAGAACAAGTCAAACCAAACTAAAAGTATAGGGTACAGTATTAGTCAGTCCTATTTTTAATAGTAACTTTCAAGTAACCAGAAACTACAGTTATCCGGCATCTACCAATCCCCACGGGTGCCGGTTAACTGAGAGTTTACTGTAGCTGGTATTCACTGAAACTGCACTGCATAAAACAGAGTGACAAGTGGTGAGTGACAAGAAGCATGGAAGAGCTGATTCATAAGCACAAGTAGTGTGTTCAGATGGGGAAAACTAGGGTTTACTACCAGTGCTCATGTGCTAACAGCTTTTATCACACTTGTCATTGCCACTTCCACAAAAACAAGTGCTCAAATGCCCACTAGCCTGATCTCCTGTAAATACTTAGCCCTGCAAATAGCCAATCCTACAAAACTTTATAGTCCTGTGAGCTCTAATGCTAACCATAAAACCCCTCTCCCCAGTTCCTAACCCGAGTCTTTGTTTCCTACCCTAAAACACAAAACCCCCAAACCTAAATTCCCCAATCACTCCTTAACCCTAAAACTCCCCTCATACTCCTTCAACCCAAAACTCCCTTTCTGTTCCATAACCCTAACATTCCCCTCCTGCTCCCTAACACTAAAACTTCCTTTCCAGTCTCTAAACCTAAAACTCCCCTGCCCTTATCTACACTTCCACACCCTCCAACTCCCTCCACAGCTGGATGACCAAATGCATATTCAAGCTAGAGTGAGAGTGGCAGCCTACATGAGCTACAAGATGATTGAGTCCCTGGCATCAATACAGTAGGCCTCAAGCACCTGGCACTGTATACAGGGTATGCAGATGACTGCATAATGATATGAAAAGTATTTGAATATACAAATTACACTATCAAAGATGATAGTATGATTCATAAATGCATAAAGCAGGTGAGATGTGCCATTGTGATCACCTAATCTGGATGACAAGCAGGGCTGGTTTGCAAGACATTTGAGTATATGGAACAGTAGCAGCAGCTATAACAATGCAGCTCATGTTAGTGGCCACTCTTGGAGCCAATGCCCAGAAAGTTGTGTCTGATGATCCTCCATATCAATGCAGGGGTAGCAGTAGTGCCAAACCTACCATCATTTGGCTAAGCAGCATAATGTGAACCACTTCCATGTGGATAGGGACACCATATAGGAACTTGTTGAATTGTGTCATCCATATGCAGAATCAAGGGAGTTGCAAGGACAGATCATCCCAGGGGACACTAAGGAGTGGGTGTGTGTTGCTTTAACCATCCTAGATACAGGAACCTTTCAGAAACCTACAGGGAGCACACTAGGATTTTGGCAATTGCCAACCTTATATAGCCTACAGTAGTGCCTCAACATTATGCTATATCATATGGAAAAGCATAAATAGTTCCCAATGACTGCAGACAAGAGAATCAACACTATGCAAGCATTCCCTAATATTACACAATTCCAAGAGGTCCTAGAAGCCAGTGATTGCGCACGCATTGCCATGAATTCTCTACATAGTTCACATAGTGTCAGATATAGCAACAAGAATGGCTTCCTATCCCTCTACTACTTGGCAGAATGCAATGTCCAGGGTATCATCTTTAATGTTTCCTTGTAAAGCCAGGCAGTTCCCATGATTCTCATATCTAGTACATACCTGACATGTACCAAACTTTCATGCAGAGTGACTATCCACAGGGTTATATACAAAGTAGGTGTACATGTAGGCAGGTACAGAGCATAACATATACAATTACCATACAGTTAGGCAATTTCAGCAACAGGGAATCACCTCAGCAGGGCTCACTGTACTTGAAGCAGTGGATGAGTTAAGAACATTGATGATGATGTATTCTCCAGTGGACTGTGGTCTTGGGGTTTCATGATACCCATGGCAGGGGGTGGTGCAGAACCAAAGAATCCGGCATATGTATCATGATGGGGTGTCCCTTGCTGTGGAACAGTGAATGTATAACATCTGTGACCAGGACAATAGCTACATGTAGGTGTGGTGTTCTGTCTACCATACAACTAAAGATCCAAGTGCATGTGGCCTTATGATGTATCCCTGGGGTGGATCCTGATGAGCATCAGTGGCCATATATGTAAGAATGTCCACAGCCAGGTGTGATAACCTCTGTGGCCAGACCTAATAGCAATACTGTCTCAGGAATGGCCATGTCTGTATCGTCAGTGTATGGCCCAGCCTGTGACCTGCCATCTCACATCTGGACCTTTCTATGACCATTGACAGAAGTACTTGAAGAGGCAGACCAGAAGACATTAACCATCTGCTTCAAAGATGCACCAGTAGAGGCCATTTTAATCTCCAGTGATCTGAGTCGCAATGTCTCCCTGAATCTATACCCTATGCCACAATGCAGGTATTGCACGTCATCCTCTAAGCCAAGCAGGTGTTGCATGTTTTCCCACTGGCCACACAGCACACTCACCATTTTCACATTGTTATGGGTAGCAGTTTTCTGCAACTGGATCACTGTGTTGATTAATGCCAAATGTGGCATTCAGATCAGGAATAGACCTAGAGTCATAGTGGTGCCACAGTCCACCACACCTCCCGTGTGTCACACACTAGCAATGTAAATGGCACTTTCCATATTAAAAGACACTCATTACAGGCATATGTGCCTTCATGGATAACAAACTCTCCTTTCATCACCACATATCTATTGTCATTAGGAAAGCTTTCTACTCCATCTAACTGATTACTCAAGGCTTCTCTTGATTGAAATATGTCATTCCCATCTAATTGTCCCTCATCAGGCTCAGGCTCAGGCTAAAATTCAAGCATGTCATACCATTCTTAATAGTAATGTACTGGCATGATGATCACAGTGCAGCTAAATAGGAAAGAATAAACTAGAATCCGTAATGTGAACAGTCACCAAATACCAGAGGCACAGGACTTTAATGCTTGTGATGCTGCCCAACATCACACAACCCTGTAGTTGAACAGATGGCACTGGCTATAATTCAGAAAGACAGCAGGCACAGTTGTGGCCAGCCTACTACTGTTTGCCATGTTTGTCTGATGAGGTCTGAAGCTCATAAATAATGAATAATTTTAATAAACCTTTTCTAACTCCATTAGCTAGGACTGCAATTGCCCGCTCACACCTACTCTCTACCCTTCTATATGCCTCCCCCATACTCTCCAATTTGAGCAAAACTGAACTTAGTAAGCTCTCTCACTGTTACAACCATATTGCCAGATTTAAAAACTGAATAAACTTTTCACAAACTGGCGAACCAAAGAAGAGAAGCCTCCGACCAGAGAAAACCAGGCTCGTAGTTGTTTAAAAAACAGTTCTTGAATTTATTCAGTAAAATACACAGATGCAAAGTTAAAAATCCACAGGTAGCATTAAGCGCTTTTCGTCATCCTGGGTAGGGTGACTTCTTCAGATAAAATGTGAATAGCAGCCTCCAGCTTATATAATACACACTATTCCGTAAAACAAGTAATTAAAACTCAATTGGTTTAATTGCTTCTGTTACTAATTAAGCAATCTGCCCTTGAGATTTAAAAGGGCGATCCTACTTGTCAGCTTCTAAAAAGTACATGTATAGCTCTTAGAAGGGGCTGTAGTTTTTTATCATTCCTGCCCTGTTCTAAAATTTGTAGGATTTGTACATAAAAATAGAAAGCCCAAAATGTGGACTTTATTAGGTCTACCGTTATGTATTGACCTTAAAATGAAAATTGAACTATCTTTGTTACTTTGTAGTAATTTTAATAGGAATTCTCCCCAAAGGGAAGGTAGGGTATTCTTTTCCACCTTCTGAATAGTATGTGTTTAATTATTGGCACAAACTATATATTTCAGTCGTTCCTGCCCTAATCCAATATTAATGAATTTTAAGCTTAAAAGTGAAAAGCCCGAGGTATAACCCTTAAAAAGGGTAAATACTAGTTCTTATATTTAAAGCAATATATTATCCTGATGCCAAACTGATTAGGTAATTCATACCTTTAAAGGGTACTATAATCTGGAACAGCAAGACTAACAATAGAGTTAAATAGATGAAATAAAATAAACTCTAATTTCTTTGTTAAATATATTGTAAGCTTATAATTTTGTGTAGAGTTGTGACTTTAATTACTATTTCAACATTGACCACTCGTTCGATACTATTCTAGCTATCTTGAAATTATAAATTAATATAATATCCCTAAAAATAAATAATTTGAAAATGGTTAAGTAATAAAAACATAAATAAGTGAAAAAGAAGGTGTTATCTGGTCAAGCTTTTAAGCTTTAAAAGACATTGAATGTTACAATGGTCATTAAGTCCAGGTTCCATGAAGGCGTTCGTTCTGAACTGCCAAGATAGTTCGTGCTCTTCGAGTAATAAGTTATAGGGTCCCCTTCTGCTGTCTGGTTTAATTTGATCAAGACCTATGAATTTAAAACTATGGTCAGGAAAGGCAGAAATGTGTTTCCTCAAGGCATTATCTGGTTTCATATTAGAGATAGCATTGACATGTTCATATATCCTTTCTCGCAGCCTCCTTTCTGTCTTACCTATATAGAAACATGTACATATAGTGCATAAAGCTCCATATACCACCATTCTAGAGTTACAATCCAGTTTGGCATTCAGAGTGTAGGTCTTATTGTTGATCACATGTTTATTCCCTTTCTTGATATATTTACAATATTTACAACAACCGCAGCAGAAGGTCCCTTTATCTTTAATATTATGTCCTCGTCTTTCCAGAAGTGCTTTTAAGTTTCTCCCCTTTCTATATGTTGTTTTAGGGGGATTACTAGACATTTGAGAACATCTTTTATCATATGAAAGTATAGCCCAATTCTTGTCCATTAGATTTCTTATCATATTACTTTCAAGGCTAAAAGTTGTAATGAATCTAGGGGTCTCACCTGAGTTGCTAGTAGTGGCATTGACTACTCTTGAGTTAATCTCGTAGTAGTCTAAAACGCCATTAGTATTATTGGTCTCCTCATCAGTTTGGCTTGTCCTGACTATAATGTCTCCTTGGTTGCTATGGGTGTTCTTACCCTTTAATAAAGGACCTATAATCCCGTTGGCTCTCTTGTTTTAACTTCATCTAAAATGTCTTTTAGGAATTCTCTAGGTACCCTCTGTGATGGAACATGTCCTCAATGAATCCGCACTCCGTCATGAAATCATCATCTCTTGTTACCATTCTAGCTACTCTGATTGCTTGTCCCTTAACTATAGCTTTCTTCTGCCAATAAGGGTGTAGACTCGAGAAATGTAGGAAGGAATTACTATAAGTAGCCTTCCTATATATCTTTGCTGAGAACTGTTCATTTACTATATCTTTTGTTAGCTCGATGTCGAGGTAGTTGATTACATTCTCCTGGAAATCAAAGGTGAATCTAAGGAAGCTTGTCGTTTTATTCATGTAGTCAACTAAATCTGTTCCTATGTTTGAGTTCCCTTTCAGGCATACAAAAATGTCATCTAGGAATCTAGTATAGTATTTAATGTTGTCTCTTAGTTGGTCTGAGTTCAAGATATATTCGTTCTCCCAGTAGGCCATAACTGTATTTGCAAAACTGGCTCCTACTGGGGAACCCATGGCTACTCCACATTTCTGCAGATAGTAGTCTTTGTCGAAAAGAAAGAAGTTATTCGTCAAAATTATGTCAAGCAGAGATGTAACTAGATAGACTTCATTAGATGAAGCACCTTTTTTCACTAAGTACAAGTTAACCCATTCAAGACCTATATCATGGGGTATCACAGTGTATAAGTCGACTACATCTACTGTAAGGAAATTTAGTTCCTCATTGAAATCGATGTCATTTATTTTAGTCAGGAAAGCCCACGAATCTTTACTGATTTGGGTTTCATTTCCTAAATATTTTTTCAGGATGTTGTCAACTAATTTAGCACTTGCATAAGTAAAAGAATTCCTTCCATCAATCAAGGGCCTAAAGGGCGGGTTGTAAAGGTCTTTATGTAATTTAGGGGTAGCAAAAAATATCGGAATTCTAGGCCATTCACATTTGATGTAATTATACATGTCTATGTCTATATACCCCTCAATGAAAAGGTCACTAAAGTAACTCTTCACTAGTCTGTGTGCACGGTTCATTTCATTTACACTAACTTTTGAATAGGTGTCGTTGTCAAACATTTTAGACACTCTAGAAATATAGTCACAATGATCAAATAGAGCAAGCCCCCCACCCTTGTCAGGTTTAATAGCCCTCACATTGAGGTTTCTAAATAAATTAAGGAAGTCTTTTTCTTCAGGAGTAGTGTTAGGTTTCTTATATTTTTTGTTATTGTTGTTGAAGACTTTGTTTTCCTTGTTGGCAAGAGCCCTCAAATCGAGTTCCATAATGTCTTCGAATGTCTGTAGGGTTGGGTCCAAGGGGGGGTTATAGTCGCTCGGGATGTAATAAGTTGAACTCTCGTGCTCAGATTTCCCTAGGAGCAAGTGTAAATTGAGTTTCCTTACGAAGAGTTTCAGGTCTTTAATGCTTTCAACAAGGTCCATGTGTTGGTTTGGTATGAATGTGTAACCTTTAGCCAAAAGTTCTACAAAGCAGGGTTCTATATCTAAGCTGGAATAGTTATATATTTTAAAGTCCCCTGTTTTGTTAGTAATAATCGTAGGAGGTCCAACCACATTAGTTATCTCCTCGGTTTGGTCAGGGGGCGCTGGTTGTTTTTTTGGTTATTTTGGTTGAAAAAAGTCTTTTTGGGGATAGCTCCTTGGTAGGCATAAGTGAAATTGTCTTCTTGGTCATAATAGTTAGGGTTGTTGCCATCTCTCTCTCTATTTCTCCTTAAGTGATGAGACCAAGTGTTTCCCCCAGATTCTGAATTATTTCTTCCAGTAGGGTTAGGGTCAGCCACTCTGTTGTTATAATTCAAATCGTCAGTCTCTATATTTTCTTCGCTTGCATGTGTTGTACTTGCCACCCGCGTATTGGTTTGAGATAGAGGTGGTTTAGGGTAGGCTATATTGTTCTTGTAAGCAAGTCGATCCCTTGCCATTTTCTTATTTTTATTTGCTTTTAGTCTTACTAAAAGCTGATCAATAGTTGCAAAAGATCTATCATAATCATATTTATAACGAGGGAATTCAGTACTAGAAAGAATTTCCCCGTTCAATTCTTTGACTTCTTTCGATAAATCAACAATCTGCAGAGTGTAATGTTTGGTCATGATTTTTAATAAACCAAAACCCTGTTCATCAAAGAAAGTTAGTAGTTCCCTATGAAAGGGGGAGCCTGCTACCAAGCCAGTAGGGTATATGTGGAAGCGTAGACCTTTAGGTACTAGTTTTTCATTGATACATTCGTTGAGGTAATTAACCTCCAATTGTAACTTCTTGATCTTGACCATTTTTGTGTCAAGAAGTTTAAGCTTATTAGTTAAAGTCAATTCACTACCTGCGATGTATCAGCGTCGTTTGCCGAAAGTCCCGTTTCATTTATTTTCTGAAAGGTCATGGCACTGGTGTCATTAAGCCATTTATCGAACCCGGGAGTTCCAATAAGCTCATGACCGCTCCTTCCTTCTTCTTGAGTTACTCTTGTGTGCCTTAGCCTACTCTGGTTCGAGTCAGGGTTAAAGGCACGAGTTGTTCCTGGTTGCAGGTTAGCGTTATTTTCGCCTTCCACAGTAGTATCATGCTGGCGTTGTGCTGGTGTAATACAGTCCTCAGAATCATTACCAGAAGCTGGAGAAGCTGCGGTGCTAAAGTTGCTAGATTCAAGTCTAGCTGTTAAATTATCCACCCGTTGTGTCAAGGCTAAAATTAGTGCAGTTCAATTACCGTCATTGCTTAGTTCTTGTGAATGTTCCATTGGTAACGGATTACTGTTGAAAAGGTTACCAGATGTATTGAGGTTTTCCGTGGCCATGGAGCTCCGATTTCAAGGACCCAAAAACTAAATAAACTTTCCACAAACTGGCGAACCAAAGAAGAGAAGCCTCCGACCAGAGAAAACCAGGCTCGTAGTTTTATAAAAAACAGTTCTTGAATTTATTCAGTAAAATACACAGATGCAAAGTTAAAAATCCACAGGTAGCATTAAGCGCTTTTCGTCATCCTGGGTAGGGTGACTTCTTCAGATAAAATGTGAATAGCAGCCTCCAGCTTATATAATACACACTATTCCGTAAAACAAGTAATTAAAACTCAATTGGTTTAATTGCTTCTGTTACTAATTAAGCAATCTGCCCTTGAGATTTAAAAGGGCGATCCTACTTGTCAGCTTCTAAAAAGTACATGTATAGCTCTTAGAAGGGGCTGTAGTTTTTTATCATTCCTGCCCTGTTCTAAAATTTGTAGGATTTGTACATAAAAATAGAAAGCCCAAAATGTGGACTTTATTAAGTCTACCCTTATGTATTGACCTTAAAATGAAAATTAAACTATCTTTGTTACTTTGTAGTAATTTTAATAGGAATTCTCCCCAAAGGGAAGGTAGGGTATTCTTTTCCACCTTCTGAATAGTATGTGTTTAATTATTGGCACAAACTATATATTTCAGTCGTTCCTGCCCTAATCCAATATTAATGAATTTTAAGCTTAAAAGTGAAAAGCCCGAGGTATAACCCTTAAAAAGGGTAAATACTAGTTCTTATATTTAAAGCAATATATTATCCTGATGCCAAACTGATTAGGTAATTCATACCTTTAAAGGGTACTATAATCTGGAACAGCAAGACTAACAATAGAGTTAAATAGATGAAATAAAATAAACTCTAATTTCTTTGTTAAATATATTGTAAGCTTATAATTTTGTGTAGAGTTGTGACTTTAATTACTATTTCAACATTGACCACTCGTTCGATACTATTCTAGCTATCTTGAAATGATAAATTAATATAGTATCCCTAAAAATAAATAATTTGAAAATGGTTAAGTAATAAAAACATAAATAAGTAAAAAAGAAGGTGTTATCTGGTCAAACTTTTAAGCTTTAAAAGACATTGAATGTTACAATGGTCATTAAGTCCAGGTTCCATGAAGGCGTTAAGTTCTGAACTGCCAAGATAGTTCGTGCTCTTCGAATAAGTTATAGGGTCCCCTTCTGCTGTCTGGTTTAATTTGATCAAGACCTATGAATTTAAAACTATGGTCAGGAAAGGCAGAAATGTGTTTACTCAAGGCATTATCTGGTTTCATATTAGAGATAGCATTAACATGTTCATATATCCTATCTCGCAGCCTCCTTTCTGTCTTACCTATATAAAACATGTACATATAGTGCATAAAGCTCCATATACCACCATTCTAGAGTTACAATCCAGTTTGGCATTCAGAGTGTAGGTCTTATTGTTGATCACATGTTTATTCCCTTTCTTGATATATTTACAATATTTACAACAACCGCAGCAGAAGGTCCCTTTATCTTTAATATTATGTCCTCGTCTTTCCAGAAGTGCTTTTAAGTTTCTCCCCTTTCTATATGTTGTTTTAGGGGGATTACTAGACATTTGAGAACATCTTTTATCATATGAAAGTATAGCCCAATTCTTGTCCATTAGATTTCTTATCATATTACTTTCAAGGCTAAAAGTTGTAATGAATCTAGGGGTCTCACCTGAGTTGCTAGTAGTGGCATTGACTACTCTTGAGTTAATCTCGTAGTAGTCTAAACGCCATTAGTATTATTGGTCTCCTCATCAGTTTGGCTTGTCCTGACTATAATGTCTCCTTGGTTGCTATGGGTGTTCTTACCCTTTAATAAAGGACCTATAATCCCGTTGGCTCTCTTGTTTTTAACTTCATCTAAAATGTCTTTTAGGAATTCTCTAGGGTACCCTCTGTGATGGAACATGTCCTCAATGAATCCGCACTCCGTCATGAAATCATCATCTCTTGTTACCATTCTAGCTACTCTGATTGCTTGTCCCTTAACTATAGCTTTCTTCTGCCAATAAGGGTGTAGACTCGAGAAATGTAGGAAGGAATTACTATAAGTAGCCTTCCTATATATCTTTGCTGAGAACTGTTCATTTACTATATCTTTTGTTAGCTCAATGTCGAGGTAGTTGATTACATTCTCCTGGAAATCAAAGGTGAATCTAAGGAAGCTTGTCGTTTTATTCATGTAGTCAACTAAGTCTGTTCCTATGTTTGAATTCCCTTTCAGGCATATAAAAATGTCATCTAGGAATCTAGTATAGTATTTAATGTTGTCTCTTAGTTGGTCTGAGTTCAAGATATATTCGTTCTCCCAGTAGGCCATAACTGTATTTGCAAAACTGGCTCCTACTGGGGAACCCATGGCTACTCCACATTTCTGTAGAGAGTAGTCTTTGTCGAAAAGAAAGAAGTTATTCGTCAAAATTATGTCAAGCAGAGATGTAACTAGATAGACTTCATTAGATGAAGCACCTTTTTTCACTAAGTACAAGTTAACCCATTCAAGACCTATATCATGGGGTATCACAGTGTATAAGTCGACTACATCTACTGTAAGAAAATTAAGTTCCTCATTGAAATCAATGTCATTTATTTTAGTCAGGAAAGCCCACGAATCTTTACTGATTTGGGTTTCATTTCCTAAATATTTTTTCAGGATGTTGTCAACTAATTTAGCACTTGCATAAGTAAAAGAATTCCTTCCATCAATCAAGGGCCTAAAGGGCGGGTTGTAAAGGTCTTTATGTAATTTAGGGGTAGCAAAAAATATCGGAATTCTAGGCCATTCACATTTGATGTAATTATACATGTCTATGTCTATATACCCCTCAATGAAAAGGTCACTAAAGTAACTCTTCACTAGTCTGTGTGCACGGTTCATTTCATTTACACTAACTTTTGAATAGGTGTCGTTGTCAAACATTTTAGACACTCTAGAAATATAGTCACAGTGGTCAAATAGAGCAAGCCCCCCTCCCTTGTCAGGTTTAATAGCCCTCACATTGAGGTTTCTAAATAAATTAAGGAAGTCTTTTTCTTCAGGAGTAGTGTTAGGTTTCTTATATTTTTTGTTATTGTTGTTGAAGACTTTGTTATCCTTGTTGGCAAGAGCCCTCAGGTCAAGTTCCATAATGTCTTCAAATGTCTGTAGGGTTGGGTCCAAGGGGGGGTTGTAGTCGCTCGGGATGTAATAAGTTGAAATCTCGTGTTCAGATTTCCCTAGGAGCAAGTGTAGGTTGAGTTTCCTTACGAAAAGTTTCAGGTCTTTAATGCTTTCAACAAGGTCCATGTGTTGGTTTGGTATGAATGTGTAACCTTTAGCCAAAAGTTCAACAAAGCAGGGTTCTATATCTAAGCTGGAATAGTTATATATTTTAAAGTCCCCTGTTTTGTTAGTAAAAATCGTAGGAGGTCCAACCACATTAGTTATCTCCTCGGTTTGGTCAGGGGGCGCTGGTTGTTTTTTTGGTTATTTTGGTTGAAAAAAGTCTTTTTGGGAATAGCTCCTTGGTAGGCATAAGTGAAATTGTCTTCTTGGTCATAATAGTTAGGATTGTTACCATCTCTCTCTCTATTTCTCCTTAATCGATGAGACCAAGTGTTTCCCCCAGATTCTGAATTATTTCTTCCAGTAGGGTTAGGGTCAGCCACTCTGTTGTTATAATTCAAGTCGTCAGTCTCTATATTTTCTTCGCTTACATGTGTTGTGCTTGCCACCCGCGTGTTGGTTTGAGATAGAGGTGGTTTAGGGTAGGCTATATTGTTCTTGTAAGCAAGTCTATCCCTTGCAATTTTCTTATTTTTATTTGCTTTTAGTCTTACTAAGAGCTGATCAATAGTTGCAAAGGATCTGTCATAATCATATTTGTAGCGAGGGAATTCAGTACTAGAAAGAATTTCCTCGTTCAATTCTTTGACTTCTTTCGATAAATCAACAATCTGCAGAGTGTAATGTTTGGTCATGATTTTTAATAAACCAAAACCCTGTTCATCAAAGAAAGTTAGTAGTTCCCTATGAAAGGGGGAGCCTGCTACCAAGCCAGTAGGGTATACGTGGAAGCGTAGACCTTTAGGTACTAGTTTTTCATTGATACATTCGTTGAGGTAATTAACCTCCAATTGTAACTTCTTGATCTTGACCATTTTTGTGTCAAGAAGTTTAAGCTTATTAGTTAAAGTCAATTCACTAACCTGCGATGTATCAGCGTCGTTTGCCGAAAGTCCCGTTTCATTTATTTTCTGAAAGGTCATGGCACTGGTGTCATTAAGCCATTTGTCGAACCCGGGAGTTCCAATAAGCTCACGACCGCTCCTTCCTTCTTCTTGAGTTACTCTTGTGTGCCTTAACCTACTCTGATTCGAGTCAGGGTTAAAGGCACGAGTTGTTCCTGGTTGCAGGTTAGCGTTATTTTCGCCTTCCACAGTAGTATCATGCTGGCGTTGTGCTGGTGTGATACAGTCCTCAGAATCATTACCAAAAGCTGGAGAAGCTGCAGTACTAAAGTTGCTAGATTCAAATCTAGCTGTTAAATTATCCACCCGTTGTGTCAAGGCTAAAATTAGTGCAGTTAAATTACCGTCATTGCTTAGTTCCTCTGAATGTTCCGTTGGTAACGGGTTACTATTAAAAAGGTTACCAGATGTATTGAGGTTTTCCGTGGCCATGGAGCTCCGATTTCAAGGACCCAAAAACTAAATAAACTTTTCACAAACTGGCGAACCAAAGAAGAGAAGCCTCCGACCAGAGAAAACCAGGCTCGTAGTTGTTTAAAAAACAGTTCTTGAATTTATTCAGTAAAATACACAGATGCAAAGTTAAAAATCCACAGGTAGCATTAAGCGCTTTTCGTCATCCTGGGTAGGGTGACTTCTTCAGATAAAATGTGAATAGCAGCCTCCAGCTTATATAATACACACTAATCCGTAAAACAAGTAATTAAAACTCAATTGATTTAATTGCTTCTGTTACTAATTAAGCAATCTGCCCTTGAGATTTAAAAGGGCGATCCTACTTGTCAGCTTCTAAAAAGTACATGTATAGCTCTTAGAAGGGGCTGTAGTTTTTTATCATTCCTGCCCTGTTCTAAAATTTGTAGGATTTGTACATAAAAATAGAAAGCCCAAAATGTGGACTTTATTAGGTCTACCCTTATGTATTGACCTTAAAATGAAACTTAAACTATCTTTGTTACTTTGTAGTAATTTTAATAGGAATTCTCCCCAAAGGGAAGGTAGGGTATTCTTTTCCACCTTCTGAATAGTATGTGTTTAATTATTGGCACAAACTATATATTTCAGTCGTTCCTGCCCTAATCCAATATTAATGAATTTTAAGCTTAAAAGTGAAAAGCCGGTATAACCCTTAAAAAGGGTAAATACTAGTTCTTATATTTAAAGCAATATATTATCCTGATGCCAAACTGATTAGGTAATTCATACCTTTAAAGGGTACTATAATCTGGAACAGCAAGACTAACAATAGAGTTAAATAGATGAAATAAAATAAACTCTAATTTCTTTGTTAAATATATTGTAAGCTTATAATTTTGTGTAGAGTTGTGACTTTAATTACTATTTCAACATTGACCACTCGTTCGATACTATTCTAGCTATCTTGAAATGATAAATTAATATAGTATCCCTAAAAATAAATAATTTGAAAATGGTTAAGTAATAAAAACATAAATAAGTAAAAAAGAAGGTGTTATCTGGTCAAACTTTTAAGCTTTAAAAGACATTGAATGTTACAATGGTCATTAAGTCCAGGTTCCATGAAGGCGTTCGTTCTGAACTGCCAAGATAGTTCGTGCTCTTCGAGTAATAAGTTAAAGGGTCCCCTTCTGCTGTCTGGTTTAATTTGATCAAGACCTATGAATTTAAAACTATGGTCAGGAAAGGCAGAAATGTGTTTACTCAAGGCATTATCTGGTTTCATATTAGAGATAGCATTAACATGTTCATATATCCTATCTCGCAGCCTCCTTTCTGTCTTACCTATATAAAAACATGTACATATAGTGCATAAAGCTCCATATACCACCATTCTAGAGTTACAATCCAGTTTGGCATTCAGAGTGTAGGTCTTATTGTTGATCACATGTTTATTCCCTTTCTTGATATATTTACAATATTTACAACAACCGCAGCAGAAGGTCCCTTTATCTTTAATATTATGTCCTCGTCTTTCCAGAAGTGCTTTTAAGTTTCTCCCCTTTCTATATGTTGTTTTAGGGGGATTACTAGACATTTGAGAACATCTTTTATCATATGAAAGTATAGCCCAATTCTTGTCCATTAGATTTCTTATCATATTACTTTCAAGGCTAAAAGTTGTAATGAATCTAGGGGTCTCACCTGAGTTGCTAGTAGTGGCATTGACTACTCTTGAGTTAATCTCGTAGTAGTCTAAAACGCCATTAGTATTATTGGTCTCCTCATCAGTTTGGCTTGTCCTGACTATAATGTCTCCTTGGTTGCTATGGGTGTTCTTACCCTTTAATAAAGGACCTATAATCCCGTTGGCTCTCTTGTTTTTAACTTCATCTAAAATGTCTTTTAGGAATTCTCTAGGGTACCCTCTGTGATGGAACATGTCCTCAATGAATCCGCACTCCGTCATGAAATCATCATCTCTTGTTACCATTCTAGCTACTCTGATTGCTTGTCCCTTAACTATAGCTTTCTTCTGCCAATAAGGGTGTAGACTCGAGAAATGTAGGAAGGAATTACTATAAGTAGCCTTCCTATATATCTTTGCTGAGATCTGTTCATTTACTATATCTTTTGTTAGCTCGATGTCGAGGTAGTTGATTACATTCTCCTGGAAATCAAAGGTGAATCTAAGGAAGCTTGTCGTTTTATTCATGTAGTCAACTAAATCTGTTCCTATGTTTGAGTTCCCTTTCAGGCATATAAAAATGTCATCTAGGAATCTAGTATAGTATTTAATGTTGTCTCTTAGTTGGTCTGAGTTCAAGATATATTCGTTCTCCCAGTAGGCCATAACTGTATTTGCAAAACTGGCTCCTACTTCATCCTCTAAGCCAAGCAGGTGTTGCATGTTTTCCCACTGGCCACACAGCACACTCACCATTTTCACATTGTTATGGGTAGCAGTTGTCTGCAACTGGATCACTGTGTTGATTAATGCCAAATGTGGCATTCAGATCAGGAATAGACCTAGAGTCATAGTGGTGCCACAGTCCACCACACCTCCCGTGTGTCACACACTAGCAATGTAAATGGCACTTTCCATATTAAAAGACACTCATTACAGGCATATGTGCCTTCATGGATAACAAACTCTCCTTTCATCACCACATATCTATTGTCATTAGGAAAGCTTTCTACTCCATCCAACTGATTACTCAAGGCTTCTCTTGATCGAAATATGTCATTCCCATCTAATTGTCCCTCATCAGGCTCAGGCTAAAATTCAAGCATGTCATACCATTCTTAATAGTAATGTACTGGCATGATGATCACAGTGCAGCTAAATAGGAAAGAATAAACTAGAATCCGTAATGTGAACAGTCACCAAATACCAGAGGCACAGGACTTTAATGCTTGTGATGCTGCCCAACATCACACAACCCTGTAGTTGAACAGATGGCACTGGCTATAATTCAGAAAGACAGCAGGCACAGTTGTGGCCAGCCTACTACTGTTTGCCATGTTTGTCTGATGAGGTCTGAAGCTCATAAATAATGAATAATTTTAATAAACCTTTTCTAACTCCATTAGCTAGGACTGCAATTGCCCGCTCACACCTACTCTCTACCCTTCTATATGCCTCCCCCATACTCTCCAATTTGAGCAAAACTGAACTTAGTAAGCTCTCTCACTGTTACAACCATATTGCCAGATTTGCCATAGGCTCAACATATAGGACACATCACTGTTAAAACCTCAATCGTCTCAGGTGGCTAGAACTGCCTAGCCTACTTCTGTTCAATCAGCTTATAGTAGCACACAGAATTCTGTACCACCCTGAAAATACCCCAGCACTCAAAAATATCATAAGGCCATACAGTAATTCAGGGCAACTATGATAATCCAATAAACTGTTGGTTAAAACCCACAAAGCCATTAACTCAACCGGTGACTCCCTGTTTGCCAACGTTGTTGGTAAAACTTGGAATTCACTTCCATCTAACCTTACCCTCGAACCTTCTTTAAGTCTCTTCAAAAAAGGCCTCAAACAGTATTTTAAAGAGCACTGGCTTTGTCCCTGTACTAACCCTGATTAATCACTACTTATGCAATGCCTTATTTAAATTAATATTGTACGCATCTCTTGCTCATAATAGCTTGCTGCAACCTGTTGTTTTTGTATACTATTACACACTGTGTATATTGTGAGTACCTACTAGAGGGCTTTGTAAATATGTTTGTCTCATATCTGTTATGTTCAATCTGTGTTATCTGGAGCTTTTCTCCCTGGGCCTCCGCTGAAAATGGACATATATCCGGTTGGACTATCCCGGTCAACAAATGTAAAATTAAATAAATAAATAAAGAAAGAATGAGGAAAATCCTAATCATGGCTGCACCAGGGTCTGCGAGAGCAACATGTGGTAATAAGGTTCATCTGCAGGGAAAGGCAAGCAAAGGCAGTGCTCTTCTATTGTGCATACACCTCTATGAGGCACTGCTTGATCCGGCACACAAAGCAGCAACAAGAAAGGTAACCAATTTGGAAACTATAGAGGGCCTAGATGATCTATTTTTTTTTTCACAAATTAAGCAGCAGAAATGGATATATAGGAAAGTGATGAAAATGGGGAAGCAAGCAGAGGGTAGAGCAAAATGTAAAAACCTAAGGAATGATCAGGATGGAGATGGTACTAGTGCACATTATATATATATTATATACAGCGCTGTAGGTGGTTTAACTAGCACCCTGAGCTAATCCCACGAACTAGCTCCTGACCCCCTCAGCTCTTCAAGTTGTTGTTATTTGTCTTTTCGACTTTTCCCAGTTAGGGGTTGCAACAGCGGAACTCCGGTCCGCTAATGATTGGCAGTAGATTTTTTTATGGTGCCGAGTTGCCAGCCCATCGCCCAACCTTCAGCGAAGGCACACCCATTCATGCATGTCTTTCAGAGGCCACTCAACCGCAGGGAGGACATGCAGACTCCACACAGAAGGCACTCCAGCCGTGAATCGAACAGGAGAAACTCTTGCTGTGAGGCAACAACGCTACCGCTGTACCACCGTAGCTTATAAAGAGCAAAAAATTAAAAAAAAATTGTAAAATAGTAGGAAGCCAGTTGGCTTCCTGTAGCATACTACACAATCTACACCCCCAAGCTTTTCAAGTGAAGAACAAAAACAAAATAAAAAAAAATGCTCTACTTCCTACCCGGCCATGGCACACCAACCAGGTGGCCATAAAGATGCACACACCCTTCCATTTGCCCATGCTCTTTACTGGAAGAGCAAAAAAAAAAGTGAGAAATTAGGTACCTGGATCTCCTGAAATGCAGGAGTCAATCAAGTCCCCTTTCAGTGTCTGCCCCTCTGAGTCACCTTCTTCAGATTATAGTAAAAAAAAAAAAAATTAAAAACAGAAAATCTTTTTTGTTGTTGTTTTAAACTGTAGGGATCAGGAGCTAGTTTGTGGGTGTAGTTCAGGGCACTAGTTGAACCACTTATGGCTCTGTATATAATATATAATATACACACACGTGTATGTATATATATATATATATATATATATATATATATATATATATATATATATATATATATATATATATAAATATAATGTGCACTTGTTCCCACCTCCATGCTGATCATTTGTTAGGTTTTTACATTATGTCCTATCCTCTGCTTGCTTCCCCATTTTAATCACTTTCCTATATACCCATTTCCACTGTTCAATTTGTAAAATGTTTAAACCATACCAGAAGCACTACAGCATCTGATTTTATAAAAAAAAATCTGTTTTTACTTTTAAACTGGATTCAATTGCTTGTTACAAATGTGGTAAGTAGTTGCTACAGTTCAGACCACACACGAGGCTACAGTGCACAGGTTTGACCACAAATGAAATACCAGCTTTTAAAAGATGGCATGAATTAAATATTGATAAGGGTGGGTTGACCATGCCACCAACACATTGCACCTGGGGCAGTTGTCCCCCTTTACCCTGCCCTAGCTATGCTACTGATCATAGAGATGCACATGCATATACATATAAAGAGGAAGTGAGTTGTGGAATGACGATAAGAGGTAGCCAGGGCACACCAACACAGAAGACTATCAAGACTGATGGGGAGGTGGGGCACACCAACACAGAACACTATCAAGACTGATGGGGCAGTGGGGCACACGAAAACAGAACACTATCAAGACTGATGGGGCGGTGGGGCACACCAACACAGAACACTATCAAGACTGATGGGGCGGTGGGGCACACCAACACAGAACACTATCAAGACTGATGGGGAGGTGGGGCACACCCAACACAGAAGATTATCAAGACTGATGGGGAGGTGGGGCACACCAACAAAGAAGACTAGCAAGACTGATGAGGAGGTGGGGCACACCAACAAAGAAGACTAGCAAGACCGATGGGGAGGTGGGGCACACCCAACACAGAAGATTATCAAGACTGATGGGGAGGTGGGGCACACCAACACAGAACACTATCAAGACTGATGGGGAGGTGGGGCACACCAACACAGAACACTATCAAGACTGATGGGGCGGTGGGGCACACCAACACAGAACACTATCAAGACTGATGGGGCGGTGGGGCACACCAACACAGAACACTATCAAGACTGATGGGGAGGTGGGGCACACCCAACACAGAAGATTATCAAGACTGATGGGGAGGTGGGGCACACCAACAAAGAAGACTAGCAAGACTGATGGGGAGGTGGGGCACACCAACACAGAACACTATCAAGACTGATGGGGAGGTGGGGCACACCAACACAGAAGACTATCAAGACTGATGGGGAGGTGCTGACAAAATGAGTTAGAGAGTGTTCAGTGGAGAAGACTGACTATCAGATGGAAAACAATGGTGATGGGGAGGACTGAACAATAAACAGGGGTGGACATGACACAAAAGGGAGGATACACAAGGATGGGGAATGGGATGGGATTGCAAAGCTACCAACCCTAGCAGCTTTAACTGAGTGAGAGCTTACTTATCAGCTTGGGGACCCTAACCACTAGACTCTAGCTCAGATGAAGGAACCCTTGCAGGAAGGGATGTGGCTCAGTCAGCTACCGGAGGAGGTTCTCTAAGTGGATAATGCAGGCATCTAGCCTCCTGTCACCAAGCACCTCAATAATGTCTGTAAGCTACCGACTGGTGACAAAACAATCTCCTCCATTTGTGGCTCTCTTGCTCTGCTACCAGTAGGTATAACAGCACCAATGTCTGGTGCAGAACTAGTTTGTATGCTTGCAGCAGGTGCTTTAATAGAGGCTTAGGTGACCATGGCAGCCTGGGACCCAGATTTTGAGGGTGGTGTTGTCATCTGGTCAGGGTCTGACAGCCTTTGCTAGAAAGATGGGTGCAAATCTAGATGCTACTGTATACAATCATAAAATAAATAGGAGAGAAACCAAATACATGTATGTAATACAAAGGATAGCAAGACACAAGGTGGGGGAGAGAGAACTACAGATGCAAACAAAATATACATCACATATGTATCTTTACTATGATAACATTATAGGCACTATACATGTCAAATACCCAGCCCAAAGCCACAATGAATGCACATTATATAACCAAAGAGCTTTATAAACACCCACACTAAGGACTTAAATATGTACCAACAAATCAATAAGACTTGCTGGAGAGATAGGTTCCTCACTCAACGCATTCCTAGCCCATGGAATAGGTTACTACTACAGGTCAAACAAAGTACTACTTAGGTTACCTTTAAGGGTAGTCTTGATAACTGGATGGACAGACATGAATTTACACCAGGGTTGCCATATATGGCCCTGTTTACTTTTGAAAATGAACACTATTAAGTGCTTGAAAGGCTGGCAAGAACGTTTAAATTTGTCTGCATAAAGGTGTATATGGCTAGGTATCTTATGGTCCTCACGATCTCTTGCCTAGTGTGTTCCTATATTCCTATGGGGGAACTCAACCCATAGCTATCGCTACATATAAAGAAAATAAAACAATGCTCGGTCCCAGGTAGGCTAGGTAAAAACTTTAATAAAACAAGAAAACACAACTGGTAAGCACTTTCAAGGTACAAGCCCTCTTCATCAGACAACTACAAAATATATAATCTTCACATTTAACCAAATCACAACCAATCAATAAGCAGCTAACACATTCAATTAATTAAAAAACAATAATGATGCAAGAACACTCTAGTGTGTAAAGGGACGGCTATACAGAAATAGTTTTAAAGATATAGCTTCATTGATACCAGGTGCTCTATCAGCCTGGAAATATAAAAATCAGTTCTGTTTACAAGCTTCTGTTCTTAGCTTAATATTACCTCCCCATTCATCTACATTTATTAATTCTAAAACAAAAAAATTAAAATTATGCTGTGAACCTGAAGTAATTATATGTTTAGCTAGAGCACTGGTTTCCTTACTATTCCTGATATTTCAAATATGTTCCTGTATGCATTCTCTAAAAGACCGATTTGTTTTACCAATATAATAAGCGCCACATATGGTGCAAAAACTATAATATACCAAATTTTTAGATAAACAATCTGCATAAAATCAATAATCTATCAAATATTGCAATAGTGGATGTACAAATCTGGCCCCTGTGTATATATATCTACATATGTTACAATGCCGACAAGCATATATACCAAGTCTCTGAGAACAAATACCCAGAGTATGCCCTTGTTTCTTATAGCATAGATGCCTCTTAAGGGATTTGTTATTCTAAAAAGAGAACTGTGGTATATCAGTAATAAGGTCCCTAAGTTCCTCATTAGCAAGTAAAATACTCCAATGTTTCTTGATTACATCACAAATAGCCCCTAAGTCACTGGAAAAGGTCAAAGGAAATAATCTAGTAGTGTTACTACTTGGTGTAGCTAGGGTATTAGTAGGATAAAAATAAGGTTTACCTGCCCCATCCCTCTCTGACAGGATGAAATGAATACAGGAGTTAATATCATTCTCCTTATAACCTCTTGCTAGAAAATCAAGCTTCAAATTGTTAAAAGCTATCTGTAGCTGTTGATCATCATTATGTAGCCTCATAATTCTAAGAAACCGAGACTTCAAAACATTTCTCGATACATGTCGAGGATACATACTGTTCTTATGAAGATATGCATTCTTCCTTGTCTCTTTCCTATAGATACTCATAGATAACCCACCTTCATATGTCTTACATATATTCACATCTAAAATGTTTATATTTCGTTTAGAGTATTTGACCGAGAACTTCAAGAATGAAGTAGTGGTATGTAGGAAATCAACAAATTGTAATAGCATAGCTTCTGAGCCCTTCCACAACATAAAGATATCATCAACAAAACGTTTATACCATAATAAATGAGAAATAAAGTTGTTATTCCCAAAAATACATTCCTTTTCCCATTGGGCCAAAGCAAGGTTGGCGTAGCCCATTGCTACACCAGTCTTCTATAAATACAATCCCCCATTAAACAGAAAAACATTGTTTCTAAAATAATTTCTAGAAGACTGCAAATGAGGTTAACCTTAACATTGGAATATATTTTAATATCATTCAATAAAGTTCTAATATTCTCAATACCTCAATTATTAGGTATAACTGTAAGCAATGAAGCTATAGCTAAAGTAACAACATAAAAATCCACACTACTATAAATAGATTCAGTGACTACAAATAAATATTCTACAAATGTTTTGGTATATTTCAACACAGTATCCACGTTTACCATAACAGGGTACAATTTTTTTTCTACAAAGATGGAAATAGTTTCTGTTGCCCACCCCCTGATACAAACTATGGGGCACATGGGGGGATTGCACATATTTTTATGGATTTTAGGAAGTCTATACACTATAGGAATAGTGAGTTGCTCCATAGAAAAATATATAATTTATTTATTTTTATTTATTTATTTAAATTTGTTGACCGGGAGTGTCCGACTGGACGTAGGTCCATTTTCAGCGGAGGCCCGGGGAGAAAAGCTCCACAGTAAAATAAACAGACAGTAGTTACATTGGATAACATAGCGATTAACAATTTAACATAGCAATTACTTACAACATATTTACAGATGAAGAACATAGTACATCAGTAGACAACTAGAATCTTTATCTGTGAAGTACATAACAGACATTAACAAATGTTACAATGAGAAGTTCCTGCTGTATAATAAGTACTAGGCTTATGAGCATCTGAGCTTGCTATAATCAAAGTAGTTAGTGGAGTGGAAAGAAAGGTAGTGGTTGGATGGGGTGGATGATATTAGAGTGGGAGTTGCAAGGGCATAGCCAGCATGTTTTTAGGTGCGCTGTTAGTAAAGTTTTGAAGTGGGTGCATGATGGTACGGAGGTAATTGTGGGTGAGAGTGAGTTCCATAATTTGGCTATGGCGCAAGAGAATAGTGCTTCACCAGCAGAGTTATTGGCTTTAGTGATCTGCAAGTGATTTTTGTTGCTGGATCTTAGTGGTCTGGTGGTGCGATAGGGTTGGAGTAGATTCTGGAGGGATGGGACATTTAGAGGATGGTTTACTAGTTTGTGGGTGAGTGAGAGTTGATACCACTGAAGGAGGTGAGGGAGTTCAAGCCAGCCCAGTTCAGCAAGTGAGAGACAGTGGTGACTACGGTAGGATGCCCCTGTGGCGAATTTGGCGATTTTGTTGTAGCAGGTCCCTAGCTTGTTTAGATCACATTGTCTTAGGTTGGTATATATTGGAGAGGCATAAAGTAGGGTGGAGATAAGGTGGGAATTTGCTATTGAAATCTTTGCTGCTTTGGTGAGAAATTGCTTATTTCTGTATAACGCTCCTAGTTTTTTGTGGACTTTTTATGGTCATGGATATGTGAATGTCAAATTTTAGTTTATTGTCTATTTCCACTCCTAGCAATTTGGTGTGTTCAGTTGGGTATATAGTGGTGTTGTCTTTTGCTGTGATGTTAAAGTGAGAGTTATTTTGAGTATGTTTGGTGGGTTGGAAGATGAGTAGTTTAGTTTTGTTTGGGTTGAGTATTAACTGGGCATCGGATAACCATGTTTCAACAGAGGAAAAGGCTTCCTGTGTGACTTTTTGCAGTTTGGGTAGGGACTGGGCTGAGCAGATGATGGTCGAGTCATCTGCGTATTGTATGAGTGTGCCATGTTTGGTGGCAGAGGCTAGATTATTGGTGTAAACAGAGAAGAGTAGGGGTCCAAGGATGGATCCTTGGGGAACCCCTATGGAGACAGGTAGTTGGGGAGATATGTCATTCTGCCATACAAGGGATTATTGACGGTCAGACAGGTAACTCTGAAACCAGTTGGTGACTGATTGTGAGAA
Source organism: Protopterus annectens (assembly GCF_019279795.1). Taxonomy (NCBI): domain Eukaryota; kingdom Metazoa; phylum Chordata; order Ceratodontiformes; family Protopteridae; genus Protopterus; species Protopterus annectens. The sequence goes on along the minus strand of NC_056733.1, from coordinate 1,162,374,539 downwards.
GGATAGGTTATTGAGGACAGAGATAAGTTGTTTGTGTGGGACCATGTCAAATGCTTTAGATAGGTCTAGGAAAGTAGCAGAGGAGAGATAGCCATCGTTTTTATGCTGAAGGATAGTGTTAGTAAAGGAGAGTAAGGCAGTGGTGGTGCTATGGTTTGGTCGGAAACCATGCTGAATACTGGAAAGGCGGTTGTTAGTAAGGAGGTAGTCTGAAACCTGAGAGTGTATGCATCTCTTTAGTATTTTGGAGAGTGGAGAGAGAATAGCTATGGGGCGGTAATTGGTTAGTTCTGCGGAGGGTCCGCCTTTGTGGAGGGGAATTATATGTAATACTTTCCACAGTGTGGGAACGTAACTTTCTGACAGAGATCAGTTAATTAAGATGAATACTGGGTAGGCCAGAGCATTGGCTGCGATTTGTAGGTATTCGGGAGGTTGCCTGCTGCTAATTTGGTGGGTTTAAGTTTAGTTAAGAGTTTTTTTTATGTTGGAGGTAGGTACAGGAGAAAAAGAGAAGGCAGTAAATCTTCTGTAATGATATGTGTTATTAATAAATCAAATATCAAAAGCAATATATTTTCAATAATGGCTTGTACTGTAGATTTATTAACAATCACACGTTTCTCTTGCAATTAATCTCCCATTCTTAATATATAAAAATCCTTATCTAATACGACAATTCCCCCACCTTTGTTGGCAGGGCGGATTTCTAATGAACTAGCTGCTTTAAGTTGTAAAAGCACTTCATATTTATCATTACTTAAATTAAAAAATGCATTTTTAATGCCATTGTTACTAAACAATTCTCTAATTTCTTTACCACAAACCTGCACAAAAACTTCAACATTAGGATGTATTTTAGGTACATAAACGCTCGGTTTGTGAAAACAGTTCACATTATAATCTTGCTCACTTTTTAAACATAGCTGCAGTGCTGATATTCCTGGCAAACATTTTCAAGCTTAGTAACACATCAATAAGGTCTGACTTTTTAGAAGGTATAAATGATAACCCCTTGTTTAAGAGAGAAATCTGTGCTTCAGTAAGTTCAAAGGACGAGATATTGACAACTAAGTTACTTGCGAACTGCTTCTTGTGTTCCTTGCATCTCCTCTCTATTCCACAGGTTCCTGTTGCCGAAGCCTTCCTCTTCTTCCTTGGCTCTGCCACCTTGCGTACCCTCGCAGTGATGGCAAACGGTTCCTCCAAGGGAAAAAGGGGTTGAATGGTTTGAATGGATGATCCCTGTGCTGTTGATTCAGCACTCTCTGTTGCCATTACTGTAGCTGTAGCACAAGTGGATTTTATATTTCCAGGCTGATAGAGCACATGGTATCAATGAAGCTACAGCTTTAAAACCATTTCTGTAGACCATCCCTTTAAACACTAGAGTGTTCTTGCAACATTAGTGTTTTTTTAATTAATTGAATGTGTTAGCTGCTTTTTGATTGGTTGTGATTTGTTTAAATGTAAACATTTTGCATTTTGTAGTTGTCTGAGGAAAAGGGCTTGTACCTTGAAAGCGCTTAGCAGTTGTGTTTTCTTGTTTTATTAAAGTTTTTTTACCTAGCCTACCTGAGACCGAGCATTGCTTTATTTTAGTTAACTCTGCTTATACTATTGAAAGGGCCCATTGCCTAGTTACATTTTCTACGCTTTTGTCTCTATCGCTACATATAGTCTACAACACACAGCCATAACACATTGATCTTATTGTACAATCTAAAAAACTGAATTTTGCACTCAAACATACAGTATTAGTGTGTATCAGGAAAATGTTCAGGTATAAAGAAAAAATTCAGCACAAATGAATATTTCATTTACAATGTTACAGGTACTTTACTCAAAGAACAACAAACACCAATCCCAAATTACCAGTGATGGCACAATACATGACTGAGGTGGGTTGGCATAATGATTAAGGTATTTAACTTACAACACAAGGTACAGGATTCGATTCTCACATGGGGTAATTGGTTAGGCTTAGAACAGGACAGTTAGCCTCGTACTAATCTATGAACCTATGAATTGAACCCCAGTCATTATACATGCAAGTTAAAAGGAAAAGCCATTACCAAGTTCAGTAACTTGTACAAACCAAATATAAGCTGCAGTCAAAAACATAGTAACATCATCGTCATCAGACTAGGTATATTAAGAAAGGTCCATGAGAGAGGTTTATAGAAATAGTGAAAAAACGCATCTCATACATATTTTCCCCCCTTATAATGTTGTAGGTACTGTACTCAAAAGTACAACTAACACCCTTCTCCATATTACCAAAGTATCACAATAGACATCTGAGAATGAAATGGGACCCACAGACACTCGAAAAGCAAAACTTTAACTTGTTGAGTAACTTGTACAATTACACACACACACACACACACACACACACACACACACACACACACACACACACACACACACACACACACACACACAGCAATAGCATCTAACAATTATACTGCCACCTTTGAACTATGGAGCTTAGAGCAGAAGTGCCTATACTGTAGAAAACTTATACTGATTGGACTGTAGATACCTTAACCGATTTGTACTCACCTCAGAAGTCTCTAATGCACTCTATCCTCCTCCTCCTGTGCAGCTGTGGATTTTCTGTTTTAGGTTCTGGGTCCATGGAGAGAAAACAAGAGAGTATTGGATATGTGGACGGCAGTCACTGGCAGGTTGTATGTGCAGATAAGACAAGGGTTACTTACGATACATTAGAAACAGAAGTCTGTAAGATATGTGGATGATGTAGGTCAGAGTGTGTGTTGTACCTTTAAGAGCCATTCCAGTCTATGGGCAAATGCATATAAGTACTGAGCACTTCCAAGCAAGAGTGCCATTTTGACTGAGCAGCTGGAGTGATAGCATGTATGTGTGTAGCAGTCAGTCAGTTAGTTCATTTAAGTTTAATGTTCCAGTCATCCATACAGATGTGTTTATGTGTAATAAACTACTTAAAATAACATCCAAGCCTCATTGCCTTATTTGAATACACAAGATGAGCAGAATGGGATCTTAAGTCAAAACCATGAGGCGCACAGTCAGTTATGGAGCGATATACATGAGTGGATCGTCTAAAGCTCAAACGACTCACAAACAGATCAGAAACAAATTTCCAGATACTAGGACTAATTTAAATTATTTTTTATGCAGTGAATATAAACAAAGCATTCAAAATGCTCAAAACAAATTTCTAATTAAATGAAATATTCGAAACTGTGACATATTGATAAAAGTACTCAAAATGCTTACGAAACTGCTTAAAATAATGTCCGAATCACATAAAATGTATAAAAAAGGGAAAACGACCATATTTTTTCATTATGTACTACTTTTTTGTATTAACTAAAGCTATTCAAAGCATCCAAAGTGTGCAAAGTGTTGGTAAGTGTGTACAGTACTACAGTACAGTTATTTCGCAAAATGCAGTCATTTCAAAGAGATTATTGATCATTTGAATATTATTACAACTACTTGGTGTGTGTATGTTTGAACATAATTACAAGGTCCAAGGTTGAACTGTGTCTAAAAGTAATTTGTTGGCATGGCAGAAGGATTTTGCAATCCCAGTCCATTTGTGTTTGATAATTATATTGCAGAAAATTGGAGAGTGCTTGAGCAAGAGTATGATATTTTCATACAGGCTGCTTTTTCTGACAAAGATGCACATACAAAAGCATTTATTCTACTTAATTTAGCTGGTTCAGAAGCCATTGAGAGAGACTGCTCATTTGTACATGCACCAGCTGTGTTTACAGTGGGGGGAGACCGCCATATTGTGGTACAGGCTGAAACTCAGAAAGACCTTGAGTACTTAAAACATAAATTTACAGAAATGTGCAATCACCAAACATATTACAATGGAAAGACACTTATTTTACACAAGAGATCAAAAGCCTAGTGAAACGTTTGCAGCATATATAACCGACTTGAGAAATAAGGCAAAAATGTGCAGACTTGGTGATCTGAGAGACGAGTTGATAAAAGACAGGCTTGTGTGTGGTGTTAATGATGATGCAGTGAGAAAGATTTTGCTTTGAGACAATGATTTAAATTCAAGCAAGGCCATAAACATTTGTCAGATATATGAGCTCACAGAAAAGCACATAAATATGCTTACAAGTGAGAAAAGCATGCGTGCAACTTCTTCCAGTGCTAATGTTGATACTATGCAGCACAAGGTTAAAAGATACAGGCCTAAGGGTAGGACCATGCCCTGGACCTCCCTAGCAAAACCTGTGGTTGCTAGAGCAAAACCTAGAGCAGCTTCAGCAAAACCCAGGGCACATTCAGTAAAGCAGAGGTGTGACTCAGCAAAACCAGAGACAAGCCTTATAGTCAACTGCCACAACTGTGGTGGAAACCATGAGCCCAAATTAGAAAAGTGCATAGCTTTTGGTCCACGGTGCCACAAATTAAAAAGTGGAATCATTTCAAAAGGCTTTATAAATCTAGAGTCACATTCTTTTATTAAAAAGAGCATTCAGAGAGGCAAGTTGACCAATTAGAAAGCTGTGACCCTGCTTTTTATGTTGATGGTGTGTCTATGCTTGGTGAAACAGTCAATGCAGTAGATTTATGGGCAAAGAACGAAATATTTTGCACTGTTCAGATCAATGGGAGACCTATAGAGCTCAAAGTAGATACTGGTTCAAAGTGCAATGTCATGTCAGCAGAAATGTTTTCCAGAGTAAAAGCTGGAGAACAACTTAATTTGATAAAGTGTGCGAAGCTTGTTGCTTATGGTGATGAAGAAATTCAAACCGAAGGTTCAGTAGTGCTTTCATGTTACTTTTCCTCCCTGGGTCTCCACTGAAAAAGGGCTTTGCCTCAGCTGAACCAACCCGGTCAACAAATGTCAAATAAATAATAATAAATAAATAAGCACAAATGATAACAGCTCATATTTTGCCCACACTATTTATTTTTGACTATACTGATATTTCTGAAGATAAATTAGGTAAACTCCCAGCTGTGTACTCAATGAAGTTAGACCACAAGGTAAGCCCAGTCATCAGACCAACTCGGAAAGTTCTAGTAGCTATGCAGAGCAGAGTCAAAGCTGAGCTAGAAAGAATGGTGCAGCTAGGAGTAATTTGTCAAGTAGAAGAACCAACTGACTGGGTATCTTCCATGGTAGCAGCTCATAAGAAAAGCTCAGATGATATTAGAATATGTATTGATCCAACAGATTTGAACAAAGCTGCCCTTATGCCAAATGCCACTTTTTGTTTTTTGTCTTAAATGCATAAAGTGCATTTTGGCAAATTTTGCTTGATCGAAAATCTCCTTTGCTAACCACTTTCAGTGCACCATTTGGAAGGGACAGATTTTTGAGAATGTCATTTTGGAATAAATTCTGCCAGTGAAGTCTTTCAACGTACGCAGGAATACATTTTTTCTGGCTATCCCTGTGCTATACTAGTAAATGCTATTCTTGAAGGAGGCAATGGTGAAGTCGAACATGGTAAAAACCTCAGGTAAGTTCTGGAACATGCTTGTGAAGTGAATCTTAAGCTGAATCCTCAGAAATGTAAATTCATGTGAAAATAAGTTACTTATGTGGGTCATTTGTTTACCATTCCAGGTTTACGACCAGATCCTTCCAAGCAAACAGCAATTCTTGAGATACCAGATCCAGACAATCTCCAAGCCTTACAATGTTTTCTTGGTATGGTAAACTATTTGGGCAAGTTAATTCCAGATTTAATTGAACTTTCAGCACCATTAAGAGAGCTGACACACAAAGATGTAACCTGGTCCTTGTTAGAGCAACACCAATGAGCATTTGATGTCCTGAAACAGAAAATTGACACCTCACCAACTCTGAGATACTATGATATTCACAAACCAGTCACTCTTTCCTGTGATGATTCAAAGTTTGGTCTTGGTGCAGTCATTCTTCAGGAGGGTAGACCAGTAGCCTATACATCGAGAACTCGAACCAAAACTAAGATGCAGTATGCACAAATAGAGCAAGAGCTTTTGACAATTGTGTTTGTATGTTCAAAATTTCTTGATTATATTTATGGTTGACTATTCAAATTGAGACAATTTCCAGTATGCACAAATAGAGCAAGAGCTTTTGACAATTGTGTCTGTATGTTCAAAATTTATTGATTATATTTATGGTTGACTATTCAAATTGAAACTGACCACCAACCTTTGGTCACCTTTGGTCACTATTTTGAAAAAGCCAATGCACGCAGCTCCTGTGAGATTTCAACGCAAGATGCTCAAATTGCAAAAGTATAATTTCAGTCTTATGTCCACAAAAACATCCAACAAACCACTCAATGGCTCCAAAGATTGTAAATAAAAACAGGTAAATTTATTCGGTGAGCGCTTTCGCCAGCTTTAGACAGGTCTGATGAAGTGGTGTATCTACACCACGAAAGCGCTCACCGAATAAATGTACCTGTTTTTATTTACAATCTTTGGAGCCATTGAGTGGTTTGTTGGATGTTTTTGTGGACATTATACTTATTTTTGATATCTGACAACCTCGTTATACTGACTGCGATTTGTCTGGTGTTTGGTTATAATTTCAGTCTTGTTTACACAAAAGGCAAACTTCTTTATCTTGCTGATATTTTATCCCAATCGCCCAGAAAGACCACTGAAGAGCATGAAAATGAGAAATTGGATTTTGAAGTTATGGAAGTGAGAAATTTTTCTTCCACATGTCTTGATGAGCTTAGAACTCACACAGCTTCAGATCCAATTCTTCAGAAGCTCAGCCACTTTATCAGTTGAGGATGGCCTTCAAACCAATCTTGTTTACCAGTAGATGTGCAGCAGTATTTTCCTCACAGAGGCAAGATTTTGATGGAAAATGGTATCATGAAAAGTCCAAAAGTGATTGTTCCAAAATCCTTGCAACAAGAATATATTAAAATCTTGCATTGTGGCCACCCAGGAACTGATTCTACCAAAAGAAGGGTGAGAGGTCTAGTATTTTGGCCTTCTATGTCAAAAGATATTGAAAAGGAAATTGCATCTTGTTATGTTTTAGTAGTACTAAACCACATCAACAAAAAGAACCTCTTCAGTAAAACCAGATTCCTGAACTATCTTGGTCAACAGTAGCTACATATATTTTTGAATGGAATGGACAACATTACTTGATGTTAGCAGACTCTTATTCAAAATGGTTTGAGATTGACCTACTTCCTAACTTAGCGTCCAGTACTGTGATTACAAAGTTGAAGAGACATTTTTCTGTCCATGGTAGTCCGCACAAAGTCATTTCTGACAATAGTGCACAGTTTGCAAGTCAGCAGTTCAAACGATTTGCTGAAACATGGGACTTTATTCATGTTACTGGTAGTCAGGGTTGCCAGACGTCCCTATTTGGGCGGGACTGTCCCGAGATCAGCAGCCTGATCCCGAGTCCCGCCCTGCCGGTTTAAATCCCGGCCAGCCTCCGCTTTCTTTGGTTTTTTTTTTTGATTGTCCCGTATACCTGGCATACGGGCCAATCAAAAATTGCTAAACACGGAGCTTCTTGTGTTCCGCATTAAACACGAGAAGCTCCGTGTTTTTGATTGGCCCATATGCCGGTATACGGGCCAATCAAAAATCGCTAAACACGGAACTACTTGTGTTGAATGCGGAACTGCAATGCATTAAACACGAGAAGCTCAGTGTTTAGTGCAGAGCTACTGAGCTACTGTTCTTTAATGTGGAACTGTGTTCCGCATTAAAGACCTTTTTTTTTTTTTTTTGGTCTTCACTTGCAATGCATTAAACATGAGAAGCTCTGTGTTTAGTGCAGAGCTAGTGTTCTTTAATGTGGAACTGTGTTCCGCATTAAAGACCTTTTTTTTTTTTTTTTGGTCTTCACTTGCCGTGAGAGACTTCTTTTTTTTTCTGTCCCTACCTGGGGGGCTGGAAATCTGGCAACCCTGCTGGTAGTTCCAAATACCCACAATCAAATGGCTTGGCTGAACATGAAGTTCAAAGTGCAAAACAACTGTTAGAGAAATCCAAACAAGATGATACTGATGTTATTCTAAACTTGCTTAATCTGATAAACATTCCTCATGATAATTTACTTAGTTCACCTGCTCTGAGACCTATGTTGAGGCGCTACCAATCAGTAAGAATTTGTTGGATCTTAGTGCTAAAACCAACAAAGCAGTAAAAGCTCAACTTCTAAAAAAGTGTCCCAAATGTCCTACTACAACAAAACCAGCAAACCTTTGAATCCGTTAAAAAAAGGAGAGATAATGAGGATGCAGAAAGCAAAAGGATTTGAACAGATTGGACTCATGAAACATTTGCATGAAGAATTGAGATTGTTCATCATTGATTCGCAAAGAATGGAATTTAGGCAGAATTGGAAACATTTATTATCAGAGTCCGAGCCAGTGTTACAGTGTCTTGCCAGTAATGGTGGATCTAATTTTCAGAGTGATTTGAGCAATGTTCCTGTTCCAGAGAACATTTCCTCATCTGTTCCTGTTCTTGAAAGTATCCCTGAAAATCCTGAAGCAGAACATTCCCCAGTGACTGGCCCTGTTGCTAAACCCAGTTCTAATTATTATATCACAAGGTCAGGTCATATCTCAAGACCTAGTCCTAGATACACGGCAAACTGGACATGATTGTTCTTGTTTATATATGCGTGTATAATTTGCATGCCTATTCAATTGTCATTTCTCATTGCATGGCAGAATAGTCAGAGGGAGGATGTACATCAGAGTGTGTATGTTGTACCTTTAAGAGCCTTTCCAGTCTATGGGCACATGTATATAAGTACTGAGCATATGCAAGCAAGAGTGCAATTTTGAGTGAGCAGCCAGAGTGAAAGCATGTATGTGTGTAGCAGTCAGTCAGTTAGTTCATTTAAGTTTAATGTTCCAGTCCTCCATCCAGATGTGTTTGTTGTAATAAACTATTTAAACGAACACCCAAGCCTCATCCTCTTATTTGAATACACAAGATGAGTGACAGATAACACACACTGGTAGGTTGTATATGAAGATAATACAAAGGTTACTCACAGAGAATTAGAAATACAAGTTTGTAAGATATGTGCATGGCACACACTGGCAGGTTGCATGTGTAGGTAAGACAGGGGTTACTTATATTACTTTAGAAACAGGAGTGTGCAAGTACTGTGGACAGCACACACTGGCAGGCAGTATGTGTAGTTAAGATAGGGGTTACTTACAGTACATTATAAACAAGAGTGTGCAAGTTCTGTGGATGGCACACACTGGCAGGTTGTATGTGTAGTTAAGATAGCGGTTACTTACAGTACATTAGAAACGAGTGTGTAAGTTCTGTGGACAGCACACACTGGCAGGTTGTATGTGTAGTTAAGATAGGCGTTACTTACAGTACATTAGAAACAGGAGTGTGCAAGTTCTGTGGACAGCACACACTGGCAGGTTGTATGTGTAGTTAAGATAGGGGTTACTTACAGTATATTAGAAACAGGAGTGTGTAAGTTCTGTGGACAGCACACACTTGCAGGTTGTACGTGTAGTTAAGATAGGGGTCACTTACAGTACATTAGAAACAGGAGTGTGTAAGATCTGTGGACGGCACACACTGGTAGGTTGCATGTGTAAGACAAGAGTTACTTACAGCACATTGTTGGGACTTCAGCTCTAACTTTAGCATACCATCAATCTAAGAGGTCATGATGTCCTCATCTCAGGTCGCAGCAGTGGTGACAACACTGTTAGCCCATGTACAGGATGCCAGTAGCACATGTCACAGCCAATGTCAAACTATTTCAAGCCTCTGTCTTATACTGAGAGATTTTATATTTCTTCTGTAACAGCCTATGACTGTCGTGCTTATATAGCAAATGCAAAAAGATTTAATGTTCATCCACATACCACCTTTGTGCGCTAAAAGGACCACCGCCTTTCCCCTCAGTAGACATGTCAGTGTAATTTACAAATCACAGAGACAAATAGCAAATACTTCATGTCCACACCCATTCTCAGGTGGAGCAACTGGTGTGTAATGGTGGGCAGCTCATTTACATGACCAGTGGTGGGATATCCTAAAATATGTAGCGTGTTATAGTGTTTGAAACTTGCACGTTACAGTGTGAAACATTGCAGTCCTGTATCTCTGTATTACAATGACTCAGTTTGCAATTAGATTAGATATGGAATTATACATATCCTCCAAAGCCATGGAGTGAACCTTGTAGGTGTTTGCAGGTGCCTAGATGTATGCATAATACTGGGTAGAATTCATTGTAGAGTTTGCCGGGTCTATATCACATTATCAGATGATGAAAAGAGCAAACGCTCTTTCATCGATCTGATAATGTCGAAAGGAGAAAAAAGCAAAGTCAAGGAACATTGATTTTTTTCCCAGGGAAATAAAATCGGTGGGCCATCTTCAGGACTTTGTCATTTCCTACACTATGGTGTGATCTTGGAGTTGGTTATTTAAGTAGGGGGGTATGGGGGGCAAAGCCCCCCACTTCATTTTGTGTTTAAACTTTTTTTTTTTTTTTTGCAGAGCAGTACATTTTTTCCCTGGGAAAAAATTCACTGTTCTGTGTGTTCACTTTTTTGTTATTTCGATATTATCGATTTGATGAAGGAGCGTTCTTTCTTTTCATCATGTGATAATATGATATATAAGCAAGTTTGGCCACTTAAGATGATTTGGAAATTGAGTGATTCACAAACACTAATGAGTTGACTCCTCACCTGAATAATCACCATGGTCAGACACCTAAATCTGCATGATATATAAATGTGAAAGAAGGAAGTCAGAATCATTACATTACGTGAGAATTCACAGAGCAGCAACACATCAACCTACAACATGGGATTCTTGCACTAATTGCTTAGAGGCACTGAATACCACCTTCTACAATGGTAAGTGTTACTTTTTCAGCTAAACCTTTTAAACTTTTTGCAGAGTTAGATAGTGTGCTGCTTCACTACATAATGAACCAGTTTTGTCAATATGTTTATGGGTTACTAACAGCTAAAGTGAGAGGGGTGCTGCAAGGGTAAGGCAATTGTTGTGCTGAAAGATTGTTAACTGGGAAACACAGTCATCAGCAAATGCTCAGAGCATATGTGAACTCATTCAGGCCAGCCCTGTACTATCAGTTTGTGTAAACCATCTCCCTGTTCTATAGCATATGAATATAAAACAAGTGCAAAACATTTTGACAATGGGGTGAAAAGTTATGTCAGCTTGAAAGTGAGAACGTTAAGGCAGTCATAGTGTGGAAGGACATATGCTCAAAAATGTTATGTGCCTGAGGTTAGGTAATCTGCCTGGATAGACAAATCCAACTGTCAGATAGACTAACAGCATTGCATATGAGCAAGGGGATTTTCTGGGTCACTGACGCCCCCATGCTAACACCACTGTTTTCCATACCTGCAGAGCAATGCCTAAGAAAGTTAGTAAGCAGAAAAGCACTGCTGAGTCTCCACAAAATTATCATCATCATCATCATCAACCCCCTTTTTCCCATTTTCTATATGGGTTTGGGTGTTGTGTCAGCTGTCACCATCTCTCCCGATTCAATGCCACTCTTCTACCTTCTTAGGCAGTCGCACAGTCCATCCACCTCTTTGCTAGATACACTCATTTCCTCTTGCCTTCTTCTTGTCTGTCCCAAATCTTCTTTACCAGACTATTTTCTGGTTTTCTGCATATCTGCCCAAATCACCGTAATCTATTCTTTATGACTTTCTCTGCAACTGGGGCTACTTTGGCTTCTGTTCTGATATCCTTATTTATTCACCTGTCCCACCATGTTCATCCTATCCCATACATCTCAGGCACTTCATCTCCATCACCTCTAGCTGCATCATCTGCTGTGCCTTTACTGCCCAGGTTTCCATACCATACAGTAGCACTGGTTGCACCACTGTTTTGTACACCGTACATTTCAACTTCTTCGGCATTCTTCTGTTATACAGTACCCCTGACACTCTGACTGTAGTGTTGACCTCTTCATTCAGACTTTCCTTCTCCTCACCCATCCCTCCCAGATGCTAAAAGCTGTTGACATGTTCCACTTCTTTTCCTTGTATCTCAGTTCTCAACTTCTTCTGATTTCTCCCATTTGATGCTATTACAATGTCTTATCTGTACTCACTTTCAGCTCCTTCTCTATCCTTTGATGACATTCTTGCTCATAGCCTGCCTGTAATGCCACATTGTCTTCGTACAGCTACTTTCTTGATCTGTCCCCTCCAGCCTGTTTGCTAATGTAGTCCATCACCAGTATGGACAGCAATGGGCTCAGAGCTGAACCCTGATGCACACCCACTCCCATTAGGTACCCCTCTGTGAGACTGTACACTGTTCATACTTGAGTCACTGGATCTTTATACATAGCCTGCACTAATTCTGCCAATGTTTCTGGAGCTTTGCTCTACCTCAGGACTGCCCAAATCAACCTTATTAATAGCTTGTAATATGCTTTTTTCCAGGTTTAGTAATGGGCAGTTCGACCCTTTCCTCATCTCTAGTTTCTTCTCAATTATTTCTCTCACTGCAAACATCAGGTCAGTCATGCTCCATCCTAATCTGAATCCGAACTGCTCATCTCCCATCTTACTTTCTTCTGCTCTGTGCACTCATTTATCAGTCATCCTGTCCATAACTTTCGTGCAGTGTGACAGCAGTTTGATATCTCTGTACTGCCCACAGTTGTGGATGTCCCCTTTGTTCTTGTACACTGGCACTAGTGCTTATTCTCCAGTCATCTGGGATATGCCTTTCTCTACTCACTGCTATTAGTACCTTCAGGAGCCATTTCTCCCCTATCTCAGAAAACATCTTGATCATATGTGCTGTGACCTTATCTGAGCCTGCTACTTTCCCTGCCTTTATTTTATTTGTGTTATTCTTACTTCGTCTAGGCTGGGCTCTTCTTCATCTTTCATTGTAGGCTGTGTCTGGGAAAGTACAGCTTCTTTGGGATTTTCTTCACTCAGAAGATGCTCAAAGTACTCCTCCATCTGCCTTTGATGGCCTGTGGACTGATAATTAGGTTATTGATGGCATCCCTTATGAAGGATGTCTGTCTTCTTTATCTTTCTGTCTTTGCCTTGCAATTCAGTAGAATTTCTTTGTGTCATTTATTGAGTCACTTTCCAGAAGCTGGTAGAGTGCTTCCGATGCCTTGTTCTTTGCTGTTGTAACTGTTGACTTTACCACTTTGTTAGCCAACCAGTTTTCCTTCTCAACCTGGTCCAGCTTTTCTATCTCCCGCTTTTGCTGTACTTTCTTTCTTTTGATGACTTCCTGTACTTCTGCATTCCACCACCAGCTTTTCTTATATACCATATTAACACAAATGGCTCATCCACATATGTGTATATTTTCTATAGTCCTGAAACATACTATTTTGAAGCACTGCCATTCTTCTTCAACCCCACCTATTTCCTCTTCTTCCAGAGGTGCTAAGAGCCCTGAGTAATTCTTTGAACTGTTGTGCTTTCTCTCCAGTCAACTTCCTGGTCTTTAGCCTTGTTTCTGTTGACCTTAGAACCGCCTCTGGACCACTGCTTGCAGTTAATTATGGCAACCGGTGATTTATGCTATGGGCTTCCTGTTTCACTGAGGATGACTTTGAAGTCAGTGAGTCTACCCCAATGCCCTTTCTTTACTATAAGGAAGTCACGACATTACTCTTGCATGGGAAAGTAATTCAATGGATATTAGGTCATCAGTCGAGCCACCTCTCACTGAGATGAAGGAGTTTCTGGCCTCTTTCAGGGGCACTCCTCATGGTCCAACAGAGTGGTGCTGATTATCGGTGCAGAACTTCACCAAGGACCAAGAGTATCTGCTGTAGATGCCCAAGGTATGTAGAGTTATTAAAGCTGCTGATTTGGAGTGTACAGGAACATCAGGGATTTCACCTGTGTAATTACCTGTACAAGGTATGCTATTTAAATGTTTGTTTTTTAAATGTTAGTATTCCTACACCCGACTTTCATGCATACTTCTGCTGCTGGGTCATACACAGAGAAATGTGCTTCATTGTGTTCAGAGGTGATTCTCCATCTGGCAAGACTATTGAATAGCTACTGGCTGATGTTGTAGGATCTGCAGCCTTTGATGATGAGAATGAGGATGAGCTGGCAAGGTTAAGTAGCATTATATGTGTACTGGTCACAGGGAATGTGTCCACTGCATGCTCTACACAAACCATAGACACAGCCTGTATGCCTGCAAACACTTGCCACACAGGGTGGACAAACTACTAGGAACATTAGCAGTCAGAGAAGTGTGTTACCCCCTAATGGGCATGTGTCAGGATCTCCACATAGCCTCCTTGGGTGGGGGGGACACACAGTGAGGTGGGTACTAGTGCTCACCAGAGACATGGATACCTCTGTCCCATTGAAGTTACTTTGTCAATGGCTGGAACCTAGCATATGTGCAGGGCCATCACAGATGCACAGGCTAGCACCACCAGAGTCAAGTCAGAGTTCGTAAGGCTGATGCAAGTTGTGGAAGATGAACTCTGGGAGTGTGTGTCTCTTTGATAGGTTAAATCACATACCTGAACATGCCATGTTCTCTTAAACTTGCCTGCTGTGCAGGGTGCACCATCCACAAAGCTGTTCCATCACTATCTCCACAGATGGTAGCCATCATGGCAGTGCATGCCCTAGATCAAGCTAATGCAGCATTAGCACTTCTGCAGTTACATCTGTTGTGGAGGTGTCAACAGCCAGGAGAGGTCATCCCTAAAGTTGTGGTAGTCACAGCAATGGCTCTTCTGGTAATGGATGTTATTCATGGTCACACAGCATGTCAACATCCAGTCAGGGCCATGGCATGAACAATCCAAATTCTGGTAGAGCCAGCTCTCATGGGCTTGTGCATGCATGGGATGGTCATCCCTCTATCAAACATGTCCTGTATCTGACCAGTAGATCAATATGTTGATTCTAGGTGTGTGGCACACACACATACACACTTACACCCAGGCTATGGCCTAGCAAACCTACACTCATTCCACCACAGGCCAGAGTATGTAATACACACACACACACACACACACACACACACACACACACACACACACACACACACACACACACACACACACACACACACACATCCAATGACAATGGTCTTTCACAAAGCCTTTTATATTAATGTCCCCTCACACACACACACACACACACACACACACACACACACACACACACACACACACACACTCTCTAGAAATCCATACATACGAGTGCAGTCTTACTTTTAATTGTCCTCACCACTCACACATTTCCCTTTGAAAGACATCCACATATGTGCTTCCTCCCTTATGTCTGCAAATAATGATAAATGTGCTGTATCCTTTATGTATTTTTGCTTAGGTTGCCTAGGTCTGAAGCACAATGTGACAAGTCTGAGCATGGGTAATCACAACCCGGTGTTGATTTTGTTTACATCAGTTCTACTGTAAACAAATAAACTAAAACACTAAAGGCATAATGAATGAAACAACAAAAATAAAAACACCAATCCATGAAAGTCAACAACTTTAGTAACTAAAATTAGTGCTTTTGTTCCTCCAAATACCAGAACTTCATAAGAGTTTAAAATCACATAATTTCCCTTTGTTTAAATAAAAGAAAATCGCTCAACATTTAATTAAAGTACAGGAAACAAACAGCCTTAAAAATTGATAATAATCCCTTTATCAAAGTCCATTCTTCCTTATATTAAAAACATTGAAAAATTACATATAAGTATATTAAAATCCTAAATCAGTAATCTACTTATAATAAAACAACAAAAGGTTCCACAGAGCTGCATGAAAGGAGTCACAGAAGCAATACTAAAAGTAAATGCTTTCATTATTTTAATAAACACTTAGAACGTCATCAGAATCTGTTAAACATTCAGCCACAGTTTAAAAATGGTGACTGAAAAGTCACATGTTCACAATTGTCCAATCACCATCTCCCAAGAACTCAAAGATAAAATTTAAAGATACAGTGTAAAACAAAAAACACATAGTGAAGCTTAGTTCAAATCTTAATAACATTTTAAGCAAATGATATCTTTATAGCCTCTGTGCTAGTAAGAAACACTTTATGTTAACTGTCTCATTTAAACCCAGATGTCTGTCTAATCATAATCTAATCTGCCATTGGGACTCTAGGCATTCTAGCCTTACATTGTAGTTTCCAGAAAAAAACACTCATGTCTACTGTGTCTAGTACAAAGTACTGACATTTCTTAAAGTCAGTACATTGTAAGGAGTATTTTGCTAGAGCATTACTTGTGTCACCCTTTTTAATAGCTACAGTGTGTTCATAAATCCTGCATGACAAGCTTCTTATAGCCTTACCAACGTAGTAGCTGGAGGAGGAATCACACAAAGCTAAATATACAACACATTTGGAATTACAATTGTACCTGTTACTGGACCAAAGTTCCAGGTTCAAAATTTAATAAAAACATTAAAGGTGTTGCAAATGAAGCAGCATTGTTTGCATCTGCTGCATTTTTAAGTCCTTGGTGTTACTTGTCTTCCAGAATCAGCTTCAGAGTGTCTTTCTAAAATGGATTTAGTATTGTTTACTCTTTTGTACAAAAATGTGGGTCTGTATCCTAGTATTCTAACCAGATTATTGTTTCCAGTTCTCCTTGAGAAAGCTTTGATTAGCTGCATGTCTATCGTGACCAATCAGAGGGTTCTGTGTGGAGGTGTGTGTGTCACTACTGACTAGTTGGCTTTCAGGCTTCTGTTTGTACAAGATTGGTCTCACCTTATCTGTTCGCACAAATGAACTTCATCTATGATTTTAGTGAGTCATTCAGAGTCGTACCCTCTCATCATGAAAAAGGATTTCAGAATATCCATCTCTTATGCGAAAGTGCCATCTTCACTGGTCAGTCTACTTAGATGGATGAACTGTCCCTTAGCCACACCCTTCTTCATGTGGTGTGGGTGCTGGCTTCTTCTATGTAAATACTAATTTACAAAAGTTTCCTTTCTAAAGATCATACTTTCAATAAATTACAATAACTTACAATAAATTCATTTTCATTCACAATAAACAACCAATTAATGTCATATCATTAATGTCAGAGACAAATATATATATATATATATATATATATATATATATATATATATATATATATATATCACAAAATTATATACATAAATATATTGAAATCCTAAAATGGTAACCTAACAATAGATTACATTTTATTTTCAAAAAACAGCCAATTGATATAATGTCATTAACACCAGGGGCAGTTGTAGGAGAATCTGCCAATAGTGCTCCCTTTGTTCCAACAAAAAGTTCCAATTTTCACCCCAAACTGGGGGTACAATTTTTTCCAGGATGGAAAAAGAAAACTTCAGAAAATCAGTCCAATAAGTATAATGCTAGTATATTCTAGTCTTTAATGCGCCCGCTGTCTTGCCCACGTAAAATGCAGGGCATGTGGAACACAGGGCTACTATATACACAATACCTCCAGTTTTGCAGTCATAGCTATCCTTAAGGAAAATTATCTTAGAAAAGTCAGGAATGGTAAAATGAGTTCCCTGAAGAATATATCTACATTATTTAAATGCTCCATATTTCTTCATCCCCATGTTCCTAGTGGAAACCACCACTCCTGATTGGTTCATCTCCAAAATAGTTTTCAAATTAAAAGTATTTTTGTGTACAAACCTTGGGGTCGGGCCTAATTTTCTTATCAACTCAAATGTTCCAAAAATATTCCAATGATAGCAAATCAGCTTCCTCAAAGATGGTACATCCCTGTTATATTCTAACACCAGGGCTTTAGAGAAGTTCTTATTAGTAATTTCCTTACATATTACAGCATAAGTCTGACACAATAGTGGCTTACTTTTAATATTCATCTGGCTTTTCATCCACTCACTTAATTCTTGTAACAAATGGGGTGGATATCTATGATGTAAAAACATATCTCCTAAAATCTATACTTCTTCATCAAAAACAAAATCAACAGAAATAAGTCTACTCAATCACATTAACTGACCCTTTACCAAGTTCTTCTTTTGCCATAGTGGATGCTGAATATCATAGTGGAGATAACTAGTTGTGTATGTCTCCTTCCTATAATAGTTGATTCAAATTTCCCCTCAATCATATTTTTAGTAATTAATATATCCAAATGATGGGCTGAAATAGGGTTACTCAAATATGTAAAGTGTAAAAAATCACTAGAAAAAATAATGTAATCAATAAATAGTACAGATCATCAACCACTCCCCTCCATATAACAAATACTTCAAATAGACCTGCATTTTTGACCATAAAGAGGAGGAAAAAACTAAAAATACTCTCCTAAACCATAAAACTAAGTTGGCAAAAATCAGTGCTGAGGCCATTTTAGTTGTTTAAAATATTCCCCCTCATAAAATGAAAAGTTGTTTTTCAACACCATATCCATTCAATGGTAAATAATGTTTCTATCAATTTCATCAAAATCAGTGCCAACAATCATAGCTTCAAAAAACATTGTAAACCTATGTCATGAGATGTCACTAACAATATATCCTTAATATCTATGGTCACAAGGAGGGTATAGGGCAAAAAATAGTTCTAGATAAAATTTCTAAAAAATGCCAAGAATCCTTTAATATGTATCCTTTGTCTACCCGGAACTATTTTAATTTAAAGTCCACATACTTTTCATTTTTTACTTATTTATTTAACATTTTATTTACCAGGAAAGTCCAACTTAGAAAGAGTCAATTTTCAGTGGAGGCCCAGAAAGAAATGCTCCAGCCACATGTCTTTGTAACATTGGAGGAAACCAGAGCACCCAGAGAAAACCCACACGAATGCAGGGAGGACATGCAGACCCCGCAAAGAAGGCACCCCAGCCAAGAATCATACTAAAAAACCTCTTGCTGTGAGGTGACAATGCTAACTGCTGTACTTAGCTAGTGTTTCAGTCTTTGAGCCCACCGGGGCTACTATTGGTCTCAAAGGTGGGTCTACTGTAGACTTATGTATATTCAGTATCCCAAAAATGGGTTTTTCCACTCTCAAAACATCCTTTTGCTTGAATGATATATCGTGCATATAAGCCAAATCCTCCAACCATATATCTATTCTGTTATGTACAATGTTAATTTCATTAAGAGAAACATAAGTAAAAAGCTCACTATTATTCAAATACTCTTACATTTTTTGAACATTTTTTTGAAAATGCATAAACTAATCCTCAGTGGGTGGTTATTATGGATCAGTTTATGTATTTTAAAAAAAATGTCAGATAATGAGATTAAAGTTGCATATAACAGAACTGATATATAGTTGGAGGATTTGGCTTATACTCATGATATATCACCCATGCTGAAGGATTTTTGGAGAGCAGAGTATACCAAAATCTCATCATTTTTGGGATACTAAAAATACTTAAGTCAATAGTAGATCCACAGTTGAGACTAATAGTAGCCCCTGCAGGCTCAAAGACTGAACCACTAGCTAAGTATGTGGATTTTAATTTTAAAAAGTACTGGGTAGACAAGGGACACATATTAAAGGATTCTTGGCATTTTTTTAGAAATTTTATCTAGAACTATTTTTTGCCCAATACCATATATATAACCATAAATATTAAGGATTTATTTTAGTGGTACCCCATGGCCTAGGTGTAGAATGTTTTTTTTATTTTTTTGAAACTATGGTAGTTTGCACTAACTTTAATAAAATAGATATAGACATTATTTTCTATTATATGGATACAGTGTTGAAAAGCAACTATCCGTTTTACAAGGGGAAATATTAAACAGCTATAATGAGTCGCTATGGGTGCAACCTCTGCACCAATTTTTGCCAACTTTGTTTTTTGGTTTTGGGAGAGTAATTTTATTTTTTCCTCATCTTTTTGGTCAAACATCATGGACTATTTGAGGTATTTGGATAACATTTTTATTATATGGATGGGAGGGGCTGATTTAGTACTATTAATTATTCCACTGATTTTTTTACACTTTTCATATGTGAATAACCTTATTTCAACCCATCGTTTGGATATATTAATTATTAAAAATATGATGGAGGAGAAATTTGAGTCAACTATATATAGAAAGGAGATATACTCAAATAGTTATCTCCACTATGATAATCAGCATCCACTAGGGCAAAAGAAAAAACTGGTAAAGGGTCAGTGAATAAGATTGAGTAGATTTATTTCTATTGATTCTGTTTTTGATCTAGAAGTATTGATTTTATGATATATGTTTCTACATCATGGCTATCCACCCCATTTATTACAAGAATTAAGTGATTGGGTGAAAAGTCAGAACAATCTCAAATATAAGCCACTATTGTGTCAGACTGATGGGAATTACTAATAAGACATTGTCTAAAGCATTGTTGTTAGAATATAACAAGGATGTACCATATTGAAGAAGTTGATTAGCTGTCATTGGACTAATATTTCTGGAGCATTTAATTTGATAGGAAAATTAAGCCTGATCCCACAGTATGTGTACAAAAATACTTTTAATTTGAAAACTATTTTAGAGATGAACTAATCTGGGGTGGTGGCTTCCGCTAGGAAAGTAATGATGAAAAAATGTGGAGCTTGTAAACAATGTAGATATATTCCTCATGGAACTCATTTTACCATTCCTGTTTTTCTAACATAATTTCCCTTAAGGGTAGCCATGATTGCAATACTAGGGGTGTTGTGTATATAGCCCTATGTTTCACATGCCTTGAATTTTATGTGGGCAAGATGGAGGGCCCTTAAAAGATTTGAATATACCAGCACGTGTATGCTATTCAAAAAAGTATTAATATGAATGCTTTCTACTTACTGTAATGATTTTAGGAAGTTTTCTTTCGCCATACTGGAAAACGTCATATTCCACATTAGGGGTGGAGACTGTGGGCTTTTGTTGGAACAAGGGAGCTCTATTGGCAGATTGCCCTTAATGCTACAGCTGTCCCTGGGATTAATGATGTGATATTAATTGTCCGTTTTTTGAAAATGAAAGCTAATCTGTTGTAAGTAGGTTACCATTTTAGGATTTCAGTATATTTATATATAATTTTAGATTTTATATATATATATATATATATATATATATATATATATATATATATATATGGGTCTAGGACTCTTGCACGAATGCACTTTTTACCAAATCACGATTGGGCGGGTATACTTACGAGAAAATGCTTTTCACCGAAGCAGCATTTTCGCATAAGTATGCTTGCTGTGCCAGTCGTACTATGGTGCGGATAAGGGAAAATTCCCTTTTCCCCACTGTAGTGTGATCTCGGAGTGAGAATATTAAAGTAGGGGGATGCAGGTGGGCTTGCCCCCCTATGTAAAGGTAGATTTCATGTTTTTTTAAACATACTTTAGCGAAAGCGCTTTTTCGGTGAAAGTGCATTCATTAAAGTGTGTTCGGTGATAGTGGATTCTGACTGTTGAACTTTCGTTCAACAGTCCTAGATCTATATATATATATATATATATATATATATATATATATATATATATATATATATATATGTATACACACACACACACACACACACACACACACACACACACACACACACACACACACACAATAAATATATTGTCTCTGACATTAATAATATGACATTAATTTGTTGTTTATTGTGAATGAAAGTTAATTTATTGAAGTAGATTACTGATTTAGGATTTTAATATACTTATATATAACTTTCAATGTTTTTAATATAGGGAATAATTTATATTGATAAGGTATTATTATCATTTTTAAGACTGTTTGTTTAACTGTTTGTGGCACTTTAATTAAATGGTGAGTGATTCTCTGCACCATTTTTTTTTTATTTAAACAAAGGGGAATTATGTGATTTTTAACTCTGATAATGTTCTACTATTTAGAGGAACTAAAGTACTTAGTTTAGTTATTAAAGTTGTTGACTTTCATGGAATGGCATTTTTTTTTATTTTTATTAGTTTTTTCTGTAGTGTATCTGCTTTACTCCCCTTTCCTATAGGCCAGAGCCATACACAAGTCACTGTCACTTTGTCAGTGCCATAGCATACTGCACCTACCTCCATCTAGCATGATCACCCCCTGCTTCTGTTCCTCCCCTGACTCCACTTCTGGCTTAGACTCCTTTGCCTTGTGGGCTGGGGACTGTTCCTCCTGCAGCTGCAGTTTGCTGTAACTGCTTCCTATGTACGATATTTTATAACATTGCATAAACTAAAAATATTTTTATTCAAATGCCAGGATCATACTACCAGGCACCACCAGATGAATCTAGATAGCAAACTCATGCCTTCAGCAGCCCAGACACATGCTCAGTACTGCTCTTTGCTTGTGATTCAGAATAGTTGTAACCCTGGTCTGTTTCACTCTGTGAATTTCTGATGGGTGTTATGAGTCAGGGCCCCAGGGTGTAACCAGCATTTCCAATAAGATGACTCTGCGTGAAGTTATCCCTCACAAAACATTGGTTACAGGTGCACCATATGTGGCAGTCATGATAATAGCCCAGACAGCCTGCAGGCACATTGTAGATGACACCCTGCGCACTGCAGACCATCTGATTGCTGATGGAATGATACCTTTTGCTGTTCACATACCTCCTTTCCAGTTCACTAGATGGGGCATTTATTTTAATATGGGTACAGCCTATGGCTCCCAGTACCACAGGAAAAGGGGTTATATCATAGACATCCTACATGTTTTTGCATTTTCGTCTATGAGGTACACAAGAAACAAATATGCTCTCCCACATGCTGAAGCATATCATTGAGAATCTGATAGAGTATCCTTGAGTCAGATGTCTGAGATACCCGATACCCACTGCATCTTCAGTAGGTTGCTGAAAGGTCTCTGTAGCTACTACATGTAAAACCATGCATACCTTTGTATCCACTGAGATAGGCACATCATGACTCCCACTAGGCTGCACACAAGGCCAACACATATCCACAATGTCTTGCTTGATGTCTCTACCCATACAGTACCTGTCCAGAATGGTGAGGTTGTGCAGTCCATGAATTGTTAAGCAGGCTCAGATGAAATTATGCTTCTGGGGGCAAGGGATCACACCATCATAGCTTAGGTTCATAGGTTTATAGGTAGGCAGTAGGCTATCTGCCCGAAGGCATTTATAAGCCTAGCCAGAATGTGTTGGCTTTCGCCGCCCCCTTAGATTAGTTCCCTGTGCCTCTGTTCAGCAAAGCCACTGAAGTGATCCCCGGGGTAAACTTTCTGTTTCTCATCCACTCGTCAAGGTTTCATATCAAGAGTGTTAGCAAGGAGCTCTGCCTAATGTAGACTGGAATCTTGTTCCAAAGCATGGGAAGTCTCTGGGACAGGAATCTATCCCTCCAGCATGTCCTATTTATTGTTGTGGTGAGGTTTAGATCCCTAGAGCATGTGGCTTGAGGGAATATGGTTTTCTTTAGGTGGAACATGCCCATCAATTCTGGGTTGGACATGGCCTTGTATGTCAGGCAGAGATCACCTCTGAGTAGGTGTTATGCAACCAAGTACAGCTGGAGTTTCTTCAGTTGAGCTGCATAGGGCATCTGTTTGAGGCCAGTGATCCTCTTGGTGAGGTACTTCTGTGGTCTTTCCAGCTGTTGCAGGTGTCTTGTAAGGTACATCCCAAATGGGGAGTTGTACTTTATGATGGGGTCTAATGAGTGATGAGTAGAGGGGCACAATGACCTCTTTTGATCTGGATGTGAACCCTTTTGTGATTAGGTGGGCCACATAGAAGGATTTTCTAACCACTTTGGCAATGTGATTATCAAAGGAGAGATTACTATCTACTTGGGTCCCCAGATCCCTTATTATGTCTTCCGTATTTAGGGGACTACCACCTATGTGGTAGTTTGTGGGTACTTTGTTTTTTCCAAAGGGGATGACTATGCACTTTTTGGCATTTAGCTTGAGGCCATGATTTTGACACCAGGTTTCCGTCTCAGTGAGACCCTTTTGGAGGATGTCTGTGTCAGCCAGAGAGTCAATTATATCCCCTAGTTTGCAGTCGTTTGTGAACTTGGTCAGCCATAGTCCTCCTGTGCTTGCCTGTACCTCTGAGAAGTATATGCCGAACAGGAGGGGTCCTAGGACTGAGCACTGAGGAACACCACTTGTAACCGATTTAGAGTCGGACCTAGCTCCCGCAACTCTCACCATGTGGGTTCTGTCCGTGAGCCAGTTGGCAACCCATCTTGTGATGTAGAGGTTTATGTTCAGGCTGGTGAGCTTATCTATAATACCAGAATGGGGAATGGTGTTGAAGGCCTTTGCGAGGTCTAGGTAGGCTGTGCGTACCACCTTTCCCTCGTCTATAGCCTTGGTAACTGTCTCAAAGAAGTCCACCAGGTTTAGGAGGCATGATCTGCCCTTAACAAACCGAACTGGGTAGGGTCCAGTGTTTGGAGGTTCCCAATGTTTCTGTTGATGAGTTCCATGATGATGAGCTCGATAGCCTTGCAGACCAAGCTAGTCAGGCTTATAGGGTGATAGTTCCTGGGGTCTGTTGTGGCTCCACCTTTGTGGAGTGGAATAACTATTGCTGTGTGCCACTCAATGGGTACATAGCCTGTAGAGATGCTGAGTTTGAACACTGTGTTTAGGTGAGGGGTTAGTTCGTCTTTGACCTCATGTAGGACCCAGCCTGGGACACCGTCTGATCCCATTGATGCTGTGTTTTTGGCTTTGGAGAGGGCTGTTTTAACTTGAGTGTCTGTGATTTCAGGGGCTATACATTCTTCTGGTATGGTTATGGGCCCTTTTGGGGGTGAGAGGGGGTTGAAGTTTGCACTGAACCTGTCTGCCAGGATGTTGGTGATATTGGTCGGTTCAGTGTATTTTGTGCCATTCTGCACTAACTCTGAGCAGATCTGAGCATTGCCACTTAGATTCTTGACATAGCTAAAGAATGCCTTGCGGTTATCTTTGGAGTCTTTGGCAATTTTTCTTTCGAAGCTCACCTTGGATGATTTTATGCGGGATCATAGTTTCTTGCTGATACTGATCAGGGATGTCTTCCCTTCTTGGGGGTTTTACTCTTTTCTGTACTAGTTTCCTCCTTCTATTGTATAGCTTGTTTATGGCAGGGGTCCACCAGACTGGTTTCCTTTTCTTGGAGGAGTGAGTCTTGGTTTTGCTTGGGATAGCACGATCCATGCATTCTTGTAGGTGCCCATAGAATGCATTAGTAAAGGATTTTGCAGCTTGGACAGCGTTATCCTTTAGCATGGGGGCTTTGAAACTTTCCACCTCAGTCTTAAGTAACATGAAGTTTGCTTTTGAAAAGTTTTTCATGGTGGTTTCCTTGTCTGGGGTTGGGGGCAGAATGTGGATATCCAAAGTGATTTGTTTATGGTCAGATCTAACCAGCAAGGGGTTGACCTCCGTTGTGGAACACCGGTCGCCCATGTTGATGATGACCAGGTCCAATATGTTGTCACCTCTGGTGGGAGTGTTGACCAGTTGATCCAGGATGTTTGAGTTTATAAATTCTAGGAAATGTTGGGCAAGGGAGTTAGTACTTGACTAGTTCTCCCAGTTAATGTTTGGGTAATTGAAATCACCCAATATTAGGGTGTTTGGTAGGACCTTTATGTTTCCCAGTGTTTCCAGAATCATGGAATAGGGGTCCTGGGACATGGTGGATGATCTGTAGCAAGCTACAATTTCAGTTGCAGTTTTGCCTGTTGTTAGTTGCACGTGGATGATTTCTGAAGCATTGTGCTGTGCCACTAACCTGGAGGTGTGGGTATCCTTGATGAATATGGATACGCCCCCGCCTTTTGTATTTCGGTCCGGGTTCTGTGGCCGAAATGTATAGTATGAGTTGTAGCCTGGTAGTGGTGGGGTGCTCTCTGGAGCCTTAAACCAGGTTTTTGTTACTACACATATATCGATTTTCTCCATACTGAGGAGTGCCTCGAGTGCATGCATTTTGAGGTTTAGACTTCTGGCATTGAGTAGCATTACCTTCAGTTTTTTGTTACTTGTGCTATTTACGGCAGTAGGTTAGTCTTTTGAGCCATGCCTAAAAAAGGCACTATGGGGGTGGCAATTGCCTTGGCCAGCATTCGAAAGCCTAAGGGTGACAGGTGCAAGCTATCTCTAGTGAAGCAGCATGGCTTGTCAAGCATGTCATCCCAGTTGGACAGACACTGGATCCCCTTTGAATGACACCAGAAACTTAGCCAATTGTTGAAACTGATAATTTTTTCTTTATACCGTGGTATCATTCTTGATCATGGCAGGATACTACTCAGGGTCAGGGTCATACCGGCCTGGGCTACATGGTCAGAGAGCTCTTCCTTGTCTCTTTTCATGCAGTCCAGAGAGGTACAGCTCAGGTCATTCACCCCAAGACAGACAATGACAGAGTTGTATTTGTACTTGTTCTGGAGTGACCTGAGTACTTGTGTTATGTGGCGGATCCTGGCACCCGACAGGCAGCTAACAGTAACCTTCTCCTTATTCAGCCTAGTGGGTGGGACATCAGTGTGCCTGACTATAGAGTCACCTATTACTAGTATGTTGGGTATGTTATTTTGTCTTAAGGGCTGTGATTGCATGGCACACTGGTTTTGTGAAGTATGTGTTTCATGGTTTGTGTTGGGGGGTGGAGGTTGCTTGGATGTCTGCTTTGGAGGTCTCTGTTGCTTTTGCAGATTTTTATTTAGAGTCTCTGAGTATGTTTTCATGTATTTATGTGTGTTTTTTGCTGGTGCTGGTTTAATGAGTCTACGTGAAACTGGTGGTGTGATGCAAGTACTTCCCTTCTCCTCTTGACTCTCTGATCCAGTCTTAGGTTGAGAGAGCTTAGCCTCCAGTTTGGCTGTATAATTGCATCTCTCACATGTATTAGTGTTTGATGGTAGGAGGAGAGGGTTGTCTGTGTAAATGAGGCAGTTGTAACATTGCCTCAAAATGCCCAGATTCACCAGTTGGACTGGAGAGTACACCTGAAACTGCCCTTTAGACATGCCTGGATAGGTACAGTGAACTGTTTTACTGATTGGCTGGTAAGGTCGAATAGAGGGTCTTGTCCTTCTGTACAGTATAGGCGGTCTAGTGCTAGGGTTTATAAGTGCTTGCTATGAGTTTTGAGCAAGTGTCGGGCTGAGAAATGAATGGCTTGAGTGCTTAAGTTGAATGTTTGTCTAGTTCCAAGGGAAAAATTGAAGAGAAGACTTTGTGGAGCCAGAAATAGTTATACCCTAGCTAACCAGTGCTGCCCGGTGGGCAAAACTGTCCAAATGCATTTTTTATAGTAGGGAAATGAAAGAGATAGAAATTAGCCCAAAATGGCCAATAAACTACTAATTTCTGTGCTGAAACCATTCCTCCAGGGACAGATAGGCTGCTCAAAGCTCCCCTCTCTCACAGGTGAAAAGAGAAACTTCCTTCTATCCAAGTAAGGTATGGGCAAACACAGAGATTTGTAACACAGTCCTGAATTCATCCCTAACCTGAAAGTGGACTGTACTAGCTTAGGAAACAAGTATTTTTTTTTGTTTTTTTGTTTCTTTTCAGAAAATAAAGCAGATGCAACCAAAAGAAAACACTTGAAATGCACAGAAAAGGATACTTGTTATATACCTCAGATCAGAGTTGTAGTCAATGCCCCTAGTAATAAAGTAGGAAGAAACATAAATACAGTAAAAGCAGATGAATAAAGTGCAATTTTTATTTTATATATAAAACAATAGAAAACGAACAAACTGATTTAAACAAATTAACCAATTAACCAGAAAAAAGCTCAAAACTTGAGCCTTGTTCCAGCATTCTTCAATGTGGCAATAAGATACTGTTGCAGTTACACATTTACTAAAGTGGCAGCAAAACCTAACATGTTTTGCAATTCCATTATCATGAAGATGGAGATTCTGCAGTGTTCATTTATATGACTTGCAGCTTTCCAAAGCATGGCATTTATTCATTTATGAATCACTCCACCATCTTGTTTGCCTCATTAGCATACACAGCACCACTCCATTTAATATTATTCCACAGTACCATGTCATTATATGCCCATTAGTATATACCATGACCAGCTATGGTACTTGGCATTACCTGCTAGTGGTAAATGTGTTTCTGAATCACATACACCCTGTGCATGGCCACGCATCACACAAATTCATTCACCTCAATGAGGAAAAGTTATCTAAATCCCAGTCTCTCAATATGCACGTTATAATGTCATCCTGGGCCTGGAAAAGATAGACAAATTCCTGACCACCAATGGCTCCACTGAACACCAGTATAGGAACATTGAGCTACTGAATGGGAAAACAGCATGGTAGGTTTAAGGAATAAGATGTCAGTAAATCTGCATATAGGGTTTGTCAGCAGCAGTGGAGAGCACTCTATATGGTGCAGTATACATTGTTGTCCAAAGCACAGGGTAGTGTGTGGACATTGACAACTATCTCTGCAGCTGTTTTGCATGCCCTAATACTGCAGTGTCAACGCTGTGTGCTGCAGATTTCAGAGAAGTGATCAGTTATTGTATGTCTTAATCAGATATGCATGTAATGGCAAGTATCTAGAGAAGGCTCTGCACACTTAACTGAAATGACATATGTGTGTGTCACGTATGCCTCAAAGTTCTCAGCTTCATTACTCAAGAATCATAGCAAAAGCCAAAAATGGGGGGGGGGGCAAAGTCCCAAAATTAGGGACAATTTCTGAATATTATCTTAATTTATGTAGAAATTTAGTTGAAAAACAGGTTTTGCATGAGTATGCATTTTCCAAAGCATAAGAAGTATGTCATATTAATGTGTGACAATACTCACTGTAATCCTTAGTTATTTACTAGAAAATCAAAAATTGCATGAGGAACGAGGTAAAATCAGGGTAAGTTCAAAGCTAATTTTCATTACAGATGATGATATTTATGCCACAGCATTAGGTAACACCAGTCAGTTTTTGGAACATAATCTTCTGAGGCTGATGAGAAAACAGTCCCTGGGATTCAAAAAATTTCTCTATGTCCTTAATAATTCCCCAATACAAGTAGATCAACTGATGTAATTCATAGAAGTTCCAATTCAAAACATGATACAACCACAATGAGAAACATCTCATTGGTGTCTCATTACCATGTCTGTGAATCGGACACTGTGCTCTCAGACCTGACTGCAACAGTATTCTCCCCAGCAGCCTATGCATCATATTAGCAAAGGTACCCTTACACACACACACACACACACACACACACACACACACACACACACACACACACACACACACACACACACACACAGACACTCACACACACAGATTCATTCAACCTTTTTCATGACCCTACAGACATGCACCCACATGTGCACACACACACACACACACACACACACACACACACACACACACACACACACACACACACACACACACACACACACACACACACCCATAGCATTGCTGGACATCCCAGTGCCATGAGTACTCTAATAGGAATGAATGGGTGACTACTACCTTTTGATGGCTTTCACTTTTTCCTGTAAGCTCAAACCTTTACTTGTCTGAGCAATTATCTGAATTCCTCAGTCGAGTAATTTGAGACCTGTAAACATTTCCAGGAGAGACCACATTGCTCATTAGCATTAGCCACTCCCCTAGACTGCAGCACTGACATGCAGCTTCACCTCTGACACCATTCTGTGTACTAAGGTTCCCTGCAAGAGAAAAACCTCAGCTGTAGAGTAGTCCCTGAATTGGAAAGCCTTAGTGATATCTGGAAACTTTACAAGATAAGACTTCTATGTTGTGCAAAGCCTTTCTGAATCCTAGGGAGAATCTTAACTGCTTGCTTCCTTAGCAGCTTCATGGGTGCATTCTATGATCAGTTTCTCCTGTGTCGTCTCAGACAGCTGAATGTAGTTAGCTATGTGACCTGCCAAAGCATTCAAGAACTGATCCAGCCTGCAAGAGGATGAGGTCTGACACATTTCCAGCACGTCTCCTGTAAGCTTCTGACAAGTATCAGTAGCAATGTAATCATAGCTGGACTGTCTTGTATTCCAGGGATGCCCTGTGTCCTCCTTGTAGTGTCACAATGTTGTGGCAAAGGTGACAAATATCAGCCAAGATGTCTCAGTCCAGCTGGCCTCCATCTTATACCTCGTTTTGCCAGCCACAGACAGTTTTACTGTTACATGTGTCACAAAGAATGATATGGTTATGGTCAGGTCACTGTCCATTGCTCATGGCTCAGTGAAGCTAAAACGGCATACTTCTACAGTTTTTCACAAAACCTGTGCTCCAGACATCACTTGTATATCTCTTTTCTCATTCTTCTCAAACTCTTCATTATGGTACTAGCCAAGAACCAATTTCTAAATTGCATGTTACTTTCAAATGTACACCTTGTATCTTGTTAAAAAGCATTTACATGCTTGGGTCATAGGGACTACCTAGCACACTGCCCAGAGCTGTAAGCAGCATTTACATGCTTGGGTCATAGGGACAACCTAGCACACTGTACAGAGCTGTAAGCAGCATTTACATGCTTGGGTCACAGGGACTACCTAGCACACTGTACAGAGCTGCAAGCAGAATTTACATGCTTGGGTCATAGGGACTACCTAGCACACTGCACAGAGCTGTAAGCAGCATTTACATGCTTGGGTCATAGGGACTACCTAGCACACTGTACAGAGCTGTAAGCAGCATTTACATGCTTGGGTCACAGGGACTACCTAGCACACTGCACAGAGCTGTAAGCAGCATTTACATGCTTGGGTCATAGGGACTACCTAGCACACTGCACAGAGCTGTAAGCAGCATTTACATGCTTGGGTCATAGGGACTACCTAGCACACTGCACAGAGCTGTAAGCAGCATTTACATGCTTGGGTCATAGGGACTACCTAGCACACTGTACAGAGCTGCAAGCAGCATTTACATGCTTGGGTCATAGGGACTACCTAGCACACTGCACAGAGCTATAAGCAGCATTTACATGCTTGGGTCATAGGGACTACCTAGCACACTGCACAGAGCTGTAAGCAGCATTTACATGCTTGGGTCATAGGGACTACCTAGCACACTGTACAGAGCTGTAAGCAGCATTTACATGCTTGGGTCATAGGGACTACCTAGCACACTGCACAGAGCTGTAAGCAGCATTTACATGCTTGGGTCATAGGGACTACCTAGCACACTGCACAGAGCTGTAAGCAGCATTTACATGCTTGGGTCATAGGGACTACCTAGCACACTGTACAGAGCTGTAAGCAGCAGTTATATGCTTGGGTCATAGGGACTACCTAGCACACTGTACAGAGCTGTAAGCAGCAGTTACATGCTTGGGCCATAGGGACTACCTAGCACACTGTACAGAGCTGCAAGCAGCATTTACATGCTTGGGTCATAGGGACTACCTAGCACACTGTACAGAGCTGTAAGCAGCATTTACATGCTTGGGTCATAGGGACTACATAGCACACTGTACAGAGCTGAAAGCAGCATTTACATGCTTGGGTCATAGGGACTACCTAGCACACTGCACAGAGCTGCAATCAGCATTTACATGCTTGGGTCATAGGGACTACCTAGCACACTGCACAGAGCTGTAAGCAGCATTTACATGCTTGGGTCATAGGGACTACCTAGCACACTGCACAGAGCTGTAAGCAGCATTTACATGCTTGGGTCATAGGGACTACCTAGCACACTGCACAGAGCTGTAAGCAGCATTTACATGCTTGGGTCATAGGGACTACCTAGCACACTGTACAGAGCTGCAAGCAGCATTTACATGCTTGGGTCATAGGGACTACCTAGCACACTGCACAGAGCTATAAGCAGCATTTACATGCTTGGGTCATAGGGACTACCTAGCACACTGCACAGAGCTGTAAGCAGCATTTACATGCTTGGGTCATAGGGACTACCTAGCACACTGTACAGAGCTGTAAGCAGCATTTACATGCTTGGGTCATAGGGACTACCTAGCACACTGCACAGAGCTGTAAGCAGCATTTACATGCTTGGGTCATAGGGACTACCTAGCACACTGCACAGAGCTGTAAGCAGCATTTACATGCTTGGGTCATAGGGACTACCTAGCACACTGTACAGAGCTGTAAGCAGCATTTACATGCTTGGGTCATAGGGACTACCTAGCACACTGTACAGAGCTGCAAGCAGCATTTACATGCTTGGGTCATAGGGACTACCTAGCACACTGCATAGAGCTGTAAGCAGCATTTACATGCTTGGGTCATAGGGACTACCTAGCACACTGCATAGAGCTGTAAGCAGCATTTACATGCTTGGGTCATAGGGACTACCTAGCACACTGCACAGAGCTGTCTGCAGGTTTCCGAAGAGCGATTTGAGCTGAACGAAATGCACTTTAACTCATCTTCTGGCTTACATTCTGCACTTCGATAACTATACTTCATTACAGCATTATTATTCAGTCTTAGAGCTCGTTCATCAAATGGAAGAACAATACATAGTCAACCAATTCTTTATAATTTAAAACATTTCGGGTACCTTACAAAAAATATTAAGATAGATAAGACAGAATGAATTAAGAAAAATGTGCACATACAATGTCTAAACAAAAAGTCAGCAAACAAAATAACAGTATTGTTTTACCTAATTTAGCTTTTCCCTCACATTCTCTGTATGTTGAAGAACTTTGTCTCATGCATTTCCTATCTAAACAAGATATATTATAGTAACAGACTAAAGAACTGAGTCTGGACTAGCATCCAGTCATACCTCTTAAATGTCCAGAATTTTACAAAATATACCTGATTTTAATTTATATTTTTGCCTTGTCCCATGTAACATTTTTGATTTTTCTGGTAAAACACTGATGATTAATGTCCATCTGCAATGCAGGCATTAGAATTTCTTAGTTGTTTATAGTTCATGAAAAGCATTAAGACCTGTTGTGCTTTTAACGTTTTAAGCAAATTAGATCAATATTTAAAAATGATTGCTGATTTTGATTTTTTTTTGTTCCCGTCACAATTATTTTTACCTTTGCCCAGATGACTTGAGCAAAAAAGCTGAGAGGTATGCAATCATCTGGTTGAATATGTAAGTGTCATCCAACAATGTGCCAACCTTTTTTACCCGTCACCCAGTAAATATAACAGAAAAGCAAAACAGTTAAGGTTTAATAAAGGCACCATGTGCAGTCAGAATGCCAACACATCTTGACATAACTGTTCTGTATTTTATATCTAATCTCTAATCTATAGTTGTTATCAGTCCTAACAGTATTTTGATGTATCTATAGTCATAATCACACCACCCTTTATTCTGCTTTTGTGACTTTGCTCTGCACTGTAACTATATGCTACTTTCCTGACCATGGCTGAAACGAGTCCTATGGGATAATTTCTTTGCCTCTAGTTACCAAACAATAAAATGAAAATAAAATGAACTGCTCCCAGTGATGAAGTTTGTATCAAAAATGTAAAGGCAAACTATAAATCCAGGAGACTGTGCTGGTCCCCCAGGTATTTAATCAACTAAAGTTTTTCAATCTAATCCTCATAAACTATGCTAAACCTTTTAAGGAAAGTCAAAGAGTGTGCCCTTGTATGTCAGATATGATTAGATCAAGCATCCCTAATTAAGTCTGCACAAGGCCTTAAGTAAACATATCTGGACAAGTATGTTGTGCCTGCTTTGAATCAACACATATCTCAAAGGACTGACGTAACATGGCTGAAACATAAAGGAACACAAGTGTTCTGGCACATTTTGTACTAACCACAGGCTGCAGTAACATTCAAGTCATTTTATTTTAAACTACTTTTGATGTCACAAATGCGTATATCAGTAACACAAAGTCCTTAGAAAAAGTCACAAGTTTAATGAATACAATATTAACTTAGAGGTAAAAATGAGATGAGAATCAAATTAGTATCACTTCTATGTAAAGGAGAATTGGATAGTCTGGATGCAATTTGTTTTATATTACAGAATTGCTATTAAGTAAAACATTAACAGTCTTAGTTAAATATTTGCAAAAGGGGCAGCCACTAAACAAACTGTACCAAGGAGGATTGTCTGGCAGGTCTGAATGCAGCTCAAAGTACATAGAAGATTGTGGTTGCCAGTGGGAGGGGGTGTACAACAGTGATGCATAAAGTATGATTGTCGATGAAACATATATGACCTAAAAATCTATCTTTACTTAAACACTGCACAAAACACTGTCATAACCATCCTGGTGAATTTAATATTTTAATTTACTTTATAATCGCAGAGAGTTATTTTAAAATACACTTTAAAAATTACTTTCTTCAAATGTTACTTCCATTGCTGTGAAGACGCTGGTACCATACATGCATTCTATACAAACAGTCATTCACTGTGCATGCAATGCTGGTACTATGCATGCATTCTATACAAACAGCTTTGCACTGTGCATGCAGTGCTAGTACCATGCATGCATTCAATGCAAACAGCCATGCACTGTGCGTGCAATGCTGGTACCATGCATGCATTCTATACAAACAGTCATGCACTGTGCAAGCAATGCTGGTACTATGCATGCATTCTATACAAACAGCCATGCACTGTGCATGCAATGCTAGTACTATGCAGGCATTCTATGCAAACAGCCATGCACTGTGCAATGCTGGTTCTATGCATGCATTCTATACAAACAGCCATGAACTGTGCATGCAATGCTAGTACTATGCAGGCATTCTATGCAAACAGCCATGCATTGTGCATTCAATGCTGCTGCTGTAGCTGTGATGATCTAAATGTAGAGAGTAGCTCTTGCCACGTTCTCACTCTTAGTACAACAAAAGTGTTGTGTACAATTCACTGCACAGCAGTACATAGTTGTATACTACATGGAACTAAGTGAATGGAAATTGTCCTTCTTTAATACACTTCTTTAATGATGACATATGATCATCTGTGGAAGAAATAGATGTTCTAAACTGCAACAGCCAAACAGACAGAAACTCTGTTATTTCATTTATTTTATTTTGCTTTTATTTGTTAGTCATGGTACAACACTGATCCCAGTGGACCATTTTCAGGCGAAGCCCCGAAAACTCATAGAATAAATCAAAACACAATGAAAACAGCTGAAATAAATGAAGTAATCAAAGATGGATGAATGACATATCAAACATAATAAAGACAAAAAAAAAAATAAGTAAGTAAAACACTGGCGTATAAAGAGAGTAATGTAATAACTGTCCATTTGTCTCTATGATAAGTGATAAAAAATTTGAGTTAAAAATATTGAATTGGTCTTTGAAATGAAATTGTGCAACAGTGGCCTTTGTGAGGTAGAGGGAATTAAAAAGGAGCATTGGGAGAAAATAAGGGGGAAGAAGAGGGAAAGAAGTGAGAGATGAAGGTAGATAGTTAAAGTAAATGAAGTCCTATGAGAGGAAGTATTTAATAGAAGTAAAGAATTACCAGAAAATGAGAGTTATTTATGTAATTTCCCATTTTAGAAGCATTTACAGAGTGCTTGTTTTGAAAGTTTTTTTTTTTAAATTCATGTCTGAATGATTTAAAGGAGTGAATGAAGTTTATTTGGTTAGGAACACACCACCAGATGTCTGGTCACAGAGAAAGTGTGTTTGGTGCAGGTCAGCTTAGTCTGCGGTGCCTACATAGGAGTGGATGCTAATAAGCTATAAGGAGGAGGTTGTCTTTCATAGTTTGCCTACAAAGAATGGGAACATCTCCATATTTAAGAGTTTAAAGACCAGTGAACCCAGGAGAAGTGTTGTCCGTTGTGGGATGAGTAGCCATGTGTTTTTTGTAAGGTAATGCAATGGTGCTCTCATTTGGGTGAAAGGCCGAGGAATCTGTGCATGTTATTAGCTGTTTCTTGAAGACTTGAGTGATTTTTATTAGCGACTGATGCAACTATGGGTTGGCCATATTCAAGCTGAGGAAGTGGGATTCCTTTACTAATTGCAGCTTTGGCTGCTGGGGGTAGAAAGTGTCAAAATCGTTTTACCCTGGGACAGTAATTTGCTAATGTTTGATTTGGTAGTTTGAATATGATACTGGAAAGTAAGTGTTGGGTCCTGCCAGACTCCGAGATATTGGCAGTAGTACACTGTTTCTATTGCTTGTCCTATGTTATGGAAAATTGTCCAGTTGGCTGGGATGTTGATGAATTTTTATGGAGTACTTTAACAATAAGTTTGCGATTGTTACACAAGCTGCTAAGGGTAGTTAAGACGTGCTGAACCTGGTCTTCAATTTGCAAGGGAGATGAGCCAGCTCTGTAGATGACCATAGTATCAGCATACATAATAAAAGGTGGACTGTAGAGTTCAAGCGGAAGTTTATTAATAAAGAAGGAGAATATAATATGTAATCACACTGATCCTTAGGCAACTCCTTCAGTAACTAGCACTGTGGTGAACTGTTGGTGGACAGGGAGTAACACAGCTTGGCTGGCTCTATTTTCTTAATTTCTTTAGTAATGATGATGATGTCTCTATGAGTGCCTGTAGCTGATGTCACCTGTAGATTTCAAAATGTCATCATTAGCTCCTGTGTGTCCATTTGTATTCATCCATATTGGTTTGACATAAGACCGGGAAGAGGGTTTAGCACAGCTGAAGAGAAGAAGAGCTCAGTACGCCAAGAGAGGGAATCACTGCACCCGGTGCTCACAAGAGATGCCTTATGTATGATCACACTGCTAAAAGATGATAACACTCAACAAAAGTAATGCTTCTAAATGAAATCTTGGTTTAAAGATGAAGCAAATCTTGGTTTATTTTTTTATTAATTACAGATACATAACAAATAACATTTTTAAACTTGTTTTCTTTCAATACTGATCTTTCCACTTGATCTAAAAGACTGTTTTCCAGATTTAAAATAAAGATAAAAAATGCAATTCGCAGGGACTCATTTTTCTAATGGATAATGAGTCTTTATCAGACATATTCAATTTGTTAATAATCACTGCATGCAAAAGAGTCTGTATGCCTCTAAGGGCTTAGCATGTGGAATTAGGAAAGAAGGTTGAGGAAATGGTTTGGTAGTATGTAGCAAACAGACACACTGTTTCTCCAGCACAGACACAAGTATTGCTGTATCCTTAAGTGACTTGTAACAGGTCCGCATGCTGCTGTTCTCAGTGTAGTTACATAAAGTTTGTATACGTACTTATCTCCTCTACCTTTGTCTGTCTTCTGTCTTTTGCGTAAAGCCAGTGTCTGCCCTTAAGAAATTCCAGTGATTTAATATGGCAGTGTACTTATAAAGAGAACAAATATGCACCAAGTTTCTAGAACTATGCCTATTGCAATGGATATTTTTTCTACAGATTTTATGACAAAAAATTAATGTACTAAGTTTCTAGAACTATTATGGTTTTACATAAAATGATAACCATCATATTTTATGGAATGGGCCTTTTTTATTATCTCTGCAGATAATTGCATTTAGCTCTCTAGAGCACTGTTATAAAAAAGTTTAGGAAGTGGATAAATAGAGGTCTGGCAGATGACTAAGAATGAATCGTCAGGAAAGGTAGACAGCCCATCAGTTTATCTTTCTCTGCACCTTTGTGACTACTTACAGACTATGAGAATGTTTGTATATTGCACCTTTCAGTAGGGAAATGTGCATATGGCTATCAAATGTAACCTATTTCCAGGTCAGGGTGGTGGGACAAAAGTCTAGAAAGTTCACTGTGCCATTAAAAAGAAAATATGTCTGTAACCTCATCAAAAAAGCGTAAATATCTGAGGGCAGTTTAATATATGTGACATTTGACAGTTACATTAACAGAAATGAGACAGATATAAACTGATTTCCTGCCAATTCTTAAAGTTTGATTTCAGAATGCAGTACAAGGAGCACATGGCAACCAAACTGCACAATTAATGTAAGTTCAAAATGTAGCAGTGATCTGACGATTGTTTTACAGATGGAATGTCGTAAATATATAAAAAATGTGTTTTCCATAATCTTGCCTGATAATATGTCTGGATGGGTACAGTAGTGGCAATACTGAAGCTGTTGTACTGGGCAGTGGTGGGATAAGCAAGAGAAGAATTAAAGGAAGAAGATTTCAGTTTAAATTTTGTCTCTGTTCTCATCTTCACCTAAGATCACCATTTCTGAGTAGTTACCAAATAGACTAGTACACAGATACAACCAGCAGAATTCTTATTCCTTTACTGGGCAGCTAGAGCTATACTGCCTGTCAATGTGAGGAGCTTGGTAATGTTGTCTTATTGTTGAGTACAACCACTGCTTCCTTACATTGACAAGTGTCACTTGAAATGGCTTGAACACCTCTTGACGATGTCTTCCTGTGCAACTTCTGTGGGAGGTATGTATTTGGTAAAGCTGTAGATCCACCCTTGTGAATAGGTGTTGTGATAGTCTTCTGCCATATTTTGGGAACAAAGCCTATAGACAGCCTTTTATTTAATAAATGAGATGCCTCATAACAGATCCAGGTCACACTGGAGGATTATATTTCTCAGCTTCTCAGATAACCCCCCTTAGGTAGGTTAGTTATAGAAATAGGTAAATTTGGTTTGCCCTTCTCTGTTTGTTACCACAATGATCTTTATCAGGACAAGTGGTTTAGGAAAGGATGATAAAGGAGTTTTTAAATGGATGCATTTTTTCAGATATGATAATGTTAATTTTTATACTTTCTTTTTCTTTATCTAGTAAGTTCATCTGCACATCTGTATGAAATTCTAGCTCTACCTTCTGGCCCTTACGTAGGACCATAACAGCACCCATATGGTCCCCATCAGTGCTCAGCATTCTACTATTTGAAAATTTCTGAGTCCATTACTACTACAATCCTGAAGGTACATGAGGAATAAATTTGAAGATAATAATAATAAAATATAAACTATGTTTCACTTGATTGGGCCAACTTCAATTTGAATAATAAATACTCCCAGCGCTGCTTTGATTTTATTAATATCAATTGCCTTGAAATTTGTAGAAAATCCAGCTAAGTGAAATAAAATTCCAGATAATACTCTGACCATCACACCATTCATCTGTTCAAGCCCCCTACATCACCTCTCCCTTTGTCAGATTAGATAAGAATGCAGTGGTAGTTTCCATTCAAACAATGGATAATCTCATGCACAATATCTTCAGATGTAGGGATTTCTCCATTTGTAGCTGCCATAAGGTTAATGACTTGTTTACCAGCACTAAGTTGCAGAAAATTGCTTGTTTTGCTGCTAACCTCCCTCATAGAGACCACCACTGCACTGCCCTTAGAAGGCTTCATTGGCTAGAGGTGCCACATCTTCTAACACTTAATCAACTGACAATTGCTCATAACACCATTTTTCAACCAGATGCATGTCCATCACTTATAAATCTTATCCAACCCTACCACACATCATGTACACTCCAAACATCCAACAAACTACTTCTACAAACACACAAATCTTACAATTCATTTGGTGACTCTCTATTTGCTAATCACATTGCAAACACCTGGAACTCAGTTCCACAATACATACTCACTACCCCCACCAACCTCATGTTTAAACAACTACTCAGACAACTCCTCCTTAATAACTGACTCTGCACCTGTATTACAACTGAATAAACTCTTTCTCATTTCACTTTCCACTGTGCTACCAGGTTGCTATATAGTAAAGGATTTTATTCCTAGTATTGTTATGTTATATGTGTATATAATTGATAATAATGTTTAGCTATATTGCTATTTTTTTATCTAATTTCACCATGTTTTATTTTATTATGAGTTTTAAATGGTCATATCTACCTTGTAAATGTTTATATCTTGCTCGTATAATCTATCTACTATGTATGTAACTATCTTTGGAGCCTTTCTCCCCAGGCCTCCGCTGAAAATGGGCTACTAGCCCAGTCGGACTATCCCGGTAAAGAAATGTAAAATAAATAAATAAAATAAGTAAGATCAGGCCCTAAATGCCTGTGATAGATCACCCACTGACAGTTTCAGTAATTATCAACTTCCTGGATTTCTACATCCCAAACAATATCTCCATTAGACATCAACATAATGGAAAATTTAAGAGGAAGCCCATGTGGTGGAAATATAAAATAGGAAGAAAGGGCTCTACATAATCTATAAATTGTACTAAATAAAAAAAATAATCTAAACCTAGCCAGAAAATATAAAGTAGGACAATCCTCTCAATTAAGATTTTTCATGAATTTGTAAATAAAAATGTAACAACAGGGTTTATACCTTTGTTAGGAAACTTGTGGGTAATACATAAGACTGCAGTTCCCCTAGTACAGTTTACTCTGGACCTCAAGACATCACTAATATCTTAGCAAAGAAATTCAGTTCCAACTTAAGAACCCCGATAAATAAGGAAATTACTATACCAGACATAGGACAATCATATGTTCTAATCAGATTGAAACAGCACTGAGCAAAATCAAGAACAAGAGTTCCATGGACCCCACTGACATTGACAAAAGTTCTCACAATGCTACAAAATATAATACACTAAACACACATCTCATGTTAATAATAAAATATTCTTTACTGGCTCTGTCCCCAAAATATGTCAAAAGGGACGCAGAGCTAAATATCATGGCATGGCTGCACTTGTATTTTAGCATCAATACAATGATCTCACCAAGTAGTTTTTCTTCCTGTCTTTGGCAGGCCACCATAAATACCTGACCTTCTAAAAGAATCCTTCCAGTCAATTAAAGAAATCATCTACTGACTGATCTCAACCTGTAAAATGTGATATTGATGCTGAGTTTGGACAAAATCACTGAGCTAGTGGTTGAAACACTAGAGGATATTTCAGCAATTAATGCAAAAAATGTTCACATCAAAGTCACCCTAGAAGCATGCACCACCAAAACAGCCTTTTTAGAGACTGCAGTGAACATGTAGGCTAACTGCATACAGGAATTTTCTGTGGCCATCAAACAAAAGGATCAGTTAAAATGATCTCTAGAGGATCGTGTCATTTGTTTGGAAGATCACTTCCTCAGAAATAATTTGCCCTTAGTGTGTCTTAATTAGGGGACTGAGAGGTGGAATCATGTTGACTCTTTAGAAACAAATTTGACAGAAGCTCTCGATTTGTTCACAGCACATCCTAATATTGTTGAAAGAGCTCATCATTCATTGCATGTTCAAAACAAGGCAGAAGACACACCTAGACAAATTATCTTTCACCTCATCAATGAGAGTGCTAAGTGGCTTATCCTGGATCTTATTAAAGAAGAGTACCCCTTCCTACTTTGTGGGCAAAGAGCTGCTATAAAGATTTTTCTATGGAAACCACAAATGCTAGATGAGCTTTTTTTCTCCAACAGACAGGTCTCTTATAAAAATGTCACCCTCTGTATAAAAATGGAAAAACAGCCTATTTTATTCACGTGTCACAAAGCAGCTCTCTTTTTCCTGCAAACTGATCCGATTACTTGCGCAGCCCCAGATAAAAAGGTTCTTTTTCAGGATTCTTTCATGTTTACTACATAGCCCGTATCACATTCCCCAGAATAAATTAAAAGGGTAACATGACAAGGGAAGTTTTTTGGTGTTTCACCTGACATAGAAAATCTACACAGTGTTAGCCCAGTTGAGACAGATCCATCTTTGATGGAGTTGAGTAACAGCCCTGCCCCATCCCCATGTGAAAACAATCAACCAAGCAGCTATTTCCTTAGCCGATGGAATAAGCCTACATTTATCCCCCATTAATAGATACAGAGAGTGTTCAGAGTTCTAAAGGATTTGATTCCCGACTTAAAGAACAAGTTGTTCCTAAATAGTCTTTGGGTAATCGAATTGGAATGAACAAATAAGATAGGAAATCAAATATCAGTAAATACATAAAATAATAAATACTCTAAGTCTAGTAACATCACTCAAAAAGTTAAGAATCCCATGAGACTGGGATCAGAATAGAATATGCTATATATTGGGGGATTGTATGTAGTGTGTTGAGCAGATGGAAAGAGTACTTTGAAAGGCTGATGAATGAAGAGAATGAGAGGGAGAGAAGGTTGGATGATGTAGGGATATAGTGAATCATGAAGTACAATGGATTAGCAAGGAGGAAGTAAGGATAGCTATGAAGAGCATGAAGAATGGATAGGCTGTTGGTCCAGATGACATACCTGTGGAAGCATGGAGGTGTTTAGGTGAAATGGCAGTGGAGTTTTTAACTAGATTGTTTAATGAAATCTTGGAAAGTGAGAGGATGCCTGAGGAATGGAGAAAAAGTGTTTTGGTACCAATTTTTAAGAATAAGGGTGATGTGCAGAGCTGTAGTAACTACAGAGGGATTAAATTGAGCAGTCACAGCATGAAGTTATGGGAAAGAGTAGTGGAAGCTAGGTTAAGAAAGGAGGTGATGATTAGTGATCAGCAGTATGGTTTCATGCCGGGAAAGAGCACTACAGATGTGATGTTTGCTCTGAGAGTGTTGATGGAGAAGTACAGAGAAGGTCAGAAGGAGTTGCATTGTGTCTTTGTGGACTTAGAGAAAGCATATGACAGGGTGCCTAGAGAGGAGTTGTGGTACTGTATGAGGAAGTCGGGAGTGTTAGAGAAGTATGTAAGAGTGGTACAGGATATGTACAAGGGTAGTGTGACATCAGTGAGGTCTGCGGTGAGAGTGAGGGATGCGTTTAAGGTGGAGGTGGGATTACATCAAGGATCAGCTCTGTGCCCTTTCTTATTTGCAATGGTGATGGACAGCTTGACAAGACGAGATCAGACAGGAGTCCCTGTGGACTATGATGTTTGCAGATGACATTGTGATCTGTAGTGAGGGTAGGGAACAGGTGGAGATATGCTCTAGAGAGAAGAGGAATGAAGGTCAGCAGGACTAAGACAGAATATATGTGTGTGAATGAGAGGGAGGACAGAGGAATGGTGAGGATGCAGGGAGCAGAGGTGGTGAACGTGGATGAGTTTACGTACTTGGGATCAACAGTTCAGAGTAATGGAAGAGAGGTGAAGAGAATACAGGCAGGATGGAGTGGGTGGAGAAGAGTGTCAGGAGTGATTTGTGACAGACGAGTACCAGTAAGAGTGAAAGGGAAGGTCTACAAGAGGGTAGTGAGACCAGCTATGTTATATGGTTTGGAGACAGTGGCAGTGACAAAAAGGCAGGAGTCAGAGCTTGATGTGGCAGAGTTAAAGATGCTAAGATTTGCACTGGGTGTGACGAGGATGGACAGGATTAGGAATAAGTATATTAGAGGGTCAGCCCAGGTTGGAAGATTTGGAGACAAAGCCAGAGAGGCAAGATTATGTTGGTTTGGACATATGCTGAGGAGGGATGCAGAGTATATTGGGAAAAAGATGCTAAGGATAAAGCTGCCAGGTAACAGGAAAAGAGGAAGGCCTAAGATAAGGTTTATGGATGTGGTGACAGAGGACATGCATGTGGTTGGTGTGACAGAGCAAGATGCAGAGGACAGGAAGAATTGGAAACAGTTGATTTGCTGTGGCGACCCCTAATAGGAGCAGCTGAAAGAATAAGTATGTACTACATCACTGACTGTGCTTTTAGGTACTACCTCAAAATTAATTCTAATGTGTTATGGAATCAAATTTTTAAATTCAGGAGCAGATGACTGTCAATACTTGCATTACTCACACATATTATTTTTTCTGCTCTTGTTCTTGTGCTTTATAGCATTTGTTTCAAAATCTTTCTTTTTGCTTTTCTGATTTTTTTCATAGTATATTTTATTAATATGGTACACTTGTTAATGCTAAATGCTTGTTGTCTTTCTTCCCCATGTAAAAGAAAGGCAATTAAAGAATGGTAAATCATCAGATCCATCAGTGAGTATAATGCCCCCTGTGATATGTACCTTACCAGGCACATGCAACAACTGCAACATCCATCTAGGTTCCTCACAAAAAATGCAAGGCATAAACATGATGTCCTGTGCAGATCACCTGAAAGCCCTATCTCTATACTCTGTTTTCTACAGACTGCTGAGATGCGATTTATGGTTGGCATATAAGGCATTCCTGGATCCCACTTTGATAGACCTTTTGCATATCTGCAAAATGAACAGCATCAGAGCTACCAGATCTAAGGATTTAAACTTTGCTTGTGACTTAAATAGGACATGTTGGAGGGACAGGTATGTATCTCAGAGAATTCCCATTCTCTGGGATAAACTTCACATCCATGTGAAGCACAGGCCTTCCCTAACTGTATTCAAGCCCAACATGGACCAGTAGATAGGAAATCGGAAATTCACCCCTAGTCTTCACCCATAGTCTGACATCTATGTCTCAGATGGACATAGACAGCCATTAAATCATGCCCTAACATAAACCCCTTAAAATAATCTCTAAGGCACCATAACTCTTGGGATGCAGTTGGGCTGCATGGCTAGGCTTATAAAGGCACCAGTAGTCATTGGTCTAGTATACACATATGAACATATAAGTAATGTGATATATTTGTCAGCTGTGAAATGTAAAATAGCAAAAAATAAATAAATAAATAAAAATAATATTAGAGTTTTAAATTTTTTTTGAGTTGTTGAACTCCTCTATAACCTCAAAACCTTAAATGTGAATTTATTTAGGGGTGATAACATCCCTAATTTGGAAGTTGTAGTGGGAGCTTACAGATAGGGAAGGTATATAGGTAATGGAATTATTTTTCTCCCTGCAGGGCTTTGGACACTTGGTCCCATCTATGGTTCCACTGCTGATGACCCAACTTATTTCACAGATTTGT
Source organism: Protopterus annectens (assembly GCF_019279795.1). Classification (NCBI taxonomy): domain Eukaryota; kingdom Metazoa; phylum Chordata; order Ceratodontiformes; family Protopteridae; genus Protopterus; species Protopterus annectens. The sequence goes on along the minus strand of NC_056733.1, from coordinate 1,162,329,839 downwards.
TTAGTAGTGTAGAAACAGCTGAAGGTGACATATATAAAATTATTCTGGCAAGAGATTTTAATGTATCACTTGATACTACAAGACACAGGAGTAATCCGTGCAGTGAGAAGCATACAAATCACAAACCATGCAACCATTTAGCTTTGGTTGATGTCTGGAGAATAATGAATCCCCCAGATACACTGTTTCATTTTAGTTCTCCTCAAGGAACTTCTTGCAGTAGGGCTGATTATTTTTTATTATCCACTAATCTAGTCCACTCTAATATTATTTTACTATAATTCCAGACTCTAACATGGACCATGAAGCAGTTTCTGTATGCTTATCTTTGCAATGTAATTAAGGAAAGAAGATGGATATTGGACACCCTAAATCTTAAGGACAAGCTGCTTGTTGATAATATCACTCGGGGTGATCTGTTATATCTCTGAGCCCTCATTAAGGCATATTAATTAAGATATGGTGGAATTCATTTAAGTTAGTGTGCAAGAGCTTATGCAGCTGGCAAAAAACATCCTTATTGAACTCATTTCGTAACAGGATTACTGCCTATGAGAAACAGGTTTCAGAGTTATAGAACAGGTGTGGAAAGGTTATAAACCTGACGGCATTAAAGGAATATAAAGTAACACAACAGCAGTGTAATGTAGTGCTCAAAGAAAAAAATTTGCTCCTTGAGAGTAGTGAATCACAAGTACTGGTAGAAGGGAACATACCTGGCAAGATGTTAGCCCATAGACTTAAACTTTGGAGAATAATTTATTTTATTCAAATTGACTGCCTCCTGGATAAGCCACGTTTTAGGGAGGTCCTTTCTCTGTTCCAAACTTAATATGTGGGTGGATCTCCCTCCCCCTAACCCTGGTCTACTAAAGAAGAGAGGCAGGTTTGGATTACTACAGCTTTCAGCAGTTCTGAAAGCTTATGTTGCTTTGGCTTAGAAAACACCTTCCAGCCTTTTAGAGGAAGTACAGCTCCAGTACTTCATTTTCACATACACTGGGTGAGAAAAATAGCATTTCACTAACTCAATTTCAATTGATTTGAATTTCAATTGACTCAATTTGATTGCAAACTGGGCATAATTATACTCTCTGTCTCTGAGATCCTTCTTCAGAAAGGGCACCCTTGGTGCAGTAATAATGGCTTGGCCTTCAGTGTTAACAAATGCGGCACAGTAACTTATGGAATTCAGATGATTCCTGACCCTGTTTTATCAAGGTAAAACCACTTAAACTCCATTTTATAATTAGCAACTTATGCACAGTCATAGACAGGTATGTCACCTTTGGCCATCAACTTGCCACAGTAATAAGAAATGTTTTCTTTCTGATCCATTCATCCAATCATACATCCACAACCTGTATCACTTAATTTTTTTACTAAGTTATAGTGTGTCCTTTTTGTAGTCTCTTCACAAAACATCTAGTTTAACTGGAGAGGTTATTTACAACAGGAGAAATGAACTTGTCAATGCATTTTATTCAGATTGACCTCAAAAGTTGTTCCTCTTTTTAAAATCATTCTGGCTCCTGAGGAAGGCCTTTTGAGCCAGGAAAGGCCCTGCCTTTCTGAGACTTTCTGTCTAAAACATTCCGGTGGAATGGTCAGTATGCTTGTGAAGGCAATCAACCACATGTTAGCCATTAACTAAACTAGCAAATGTGCGGAATTTGTCACTCAGCAGCCCTCTCCCTTTTAGAATGCATTTCCTTCCCTCAAACAGTGCTATTTATTTGTTTGTTTGTCTTTGTTTACCAGGAAAGTCCTACTGTATAATACCCATTTTCAGCAGAGACCTGGGTAGAAAAGCTCCATTTGCTTACATTGCATTATACTAAGTTCCAGTAAAACACAGAGTAGTAACATTTCTATTCACATTTATACACAAACAGTAGTTATAACATTCTAAGATATTACAGAGGTGAAAGTTACTAAAGGGAAAGCCCACATGCAACTTAGTTGATTGCACATGCAGCAGTTATATATAAAAATTGTTTTTGTCATTTCAGTGAGAGGTTGAGTGTATTCTGATTAAGGGCAGTATTTGGAGAGAATCATATGATGAACACAAGATCTCAACCTTGCGATGAGCATGTGCAGGACCAGGATTGGTTAAGATGCTGTTTAAGCAGTGGTTTAAAACTATTGAGTTTGTCGGATAGTTTTATTTGTGTAAGGATACTATTCCAGAGTTTATTAACATATTGGGAGTAAAGCGAGTCTCCTGCAATGTTATTTGACTTATTTGTAAGTAATAAGAGTTGGTTACTACAGCAAAGGTCCCTTGCTGGTCTGTAGGTCAGTAATAAATTATGTAGTGCAGGGCATTCTTCTGGATGATGAATGAGTTTGTGTAATGTAGTTAGTTGTGAATATGTTATGAAGTTGTGTAGTTCAAGCCAGTTTAATTGCTTTAAGCTATGACAATGGTGGATACTATGTGGGAGGTTGGTGGCAAATCTAGATGTTTTATTGTAGCAGGAGGCAAGTTTCTTTCTTTGAGTATTTTTTTATGTTTGTTAGGATAGGAGCGGCATATAAGCGAGTTGGCAATAAGAAGGTGGTGGCTAGAGTTTTTCTTGCAGTATCTGTAAGGAATCCATTGATCCTATAAAGGGGTCCTAGTTTCTAGTGTGTAGATTTAATGGTGTGCAGTATATGCTGGTCATATTTGAGACTGTCATGTAGTATAAAGCCTAGAAGTTTACTGTGAATTATAGTTTCAGTGACAGTATTATTTGCTGACTTTCTAGTAAAAAATTGCTTTTGATTTTGGCAATTTTTTGAAGTAAAAAGCATTAACTTAGTTTTATTGGGGATGAGTGGGAGGTTTGATTCTTTGAGCCAGGTTTCTACAGAGGAGAAAGATTTTTGGATAATTTCTTGGAACATATTCTTTATTGAGGCTGCACATATTAAAGCTGACTCATCTGCATAGCTCTCAGTCTCTTAACACAAAAAATTTGGACAAAGCCAAAAATAATGGGTGCAGAAAGCCTCAAAAATAGGGACAACTTTTAAATACTGCTCTTATAAACTTAGGAAGTTGCTAGAATAAAACGTATTGTGTTACCATGCAGTTTCTGAATGATATAAAGTCTAAAACTCAAATGACTGTCATTATTTTGTGAATTCATTCCTCACTGATTTGCCACAAAAATCCAGAAAATCACAAATTTTATGAGGAACGGACCAAATATATGAGGAAAAAATCTGGACATTCTGCGTAACTCTGTACAGTTGAGAGGTGTGGATCATCTGCATACTTGAACTAAACTAGCATGGTGAGTAGAGGAGTAGAGGTCATTAATAAATACCTTAAAGATGAGAGAACCCACGATAGAGCTCTGAGGTGCACCTGTAGTAATTTGTTGAAAGGATGAGTAGGTTCGTTGCCATTTAATATTTTGTTGCCTTCCAGACAGGTAACTAAGAAACCACAACAAGGAGTATTGCGAATGTCTTATTGAGGAGAGTCGAACAAGCAGTTGCTGGTGCAGACAGTATCAAATGCCTTTGACAAGTCTAAGAACATGGTGGAAACAAGCAGATCATTCTTTCTGTTTTTTTTTTATACTGGTAAAGTGTAGTATAGCAGTAGTGGTGGTGTGCTGCTGCCTAAAGCTATGTTGTGTTTCTGATAGCAGGTTATTTGAGGTTAGGTATTACTTCAGCTACATATGGATGCATTTCTATAATATTTTGTAGAGGGTGGAGATGCTCGCTATTAGTCTGTAGTTATTAAACTCTGTAGATGTACCGTCTTTATGCAGTGGTATGACATTGGATTTTTTCTACAGTGATGGGATGATCTTTTTGTTCTGAACCTATTAATTTCTATGGACACAGGGAAGGCTATGGCTTCTGCGTCCATTTTTAGGTAGTCTGATAGTAGCTGGTCTACAGCTGTGGACGCAGCTTTTGGTTTAAGGATCAACTTCCTTATGAGTGAGGTAGGTATTAGACTAAAACTGAAGAGATGTGGATGGTTTTGATTGGACAGGGTTAGGGCAAATGTATTAGTGTCTAAGACACATAATATTGATTGTATAAAGTAGGAATTAAACTGTGTAGGGATAGAGTCTGTCATAATGTCTGTTTTTTGGTGAGGAAGTAGTGGTCCTGCCAAGGTGGAGTAGTTTATTTAGTAATGACCAAAACAGTTTTGGATTGTTTTTTTGTTTGTCTTGTAGGTTGGTATAGAGTCTTTGCTTATTCTGTTTGACATGGAGTTTTACAAGGTTTCTAAGATGTCTAAATTGCTGAAAAGCATTTTGATTTCTATTTTATATACCAATTTTCAAGGCTTTATCACTTTTTATCACAATTTTTTTGTTTCTTTTGTCAGCCATGGTGCAAGGTTGAATTTTACTTTTTCATTAAATACTGGTGCTAGATTATTTAAGGTCTGTAAGATATGTAATTAAAGTGTTCTACAGCATTATCTAGCAGCATTGTTCTAAGTACATTCCAGTTATATTGCTTTAGTGTTTCATTGAAAATATCATTGCTGAAATTGCTTGTATTTCATATTTGATTATAGATAATATGTTTATCTACGTTATGGTGAGTTCTAACAGCATATGTTGGTATGTGATCGCTTATGCTATCTGAGAGGCAGCTTACTTTTGTCAGTTTGTTTGGTTTGTTTGTAAGAATTCAGTCAAATGTTGCTTGTCTCCCTGAAGTTTTACTGATTCTAGTAGGTGTGATTATTAATTTTCTGAAGTTGAATGAGTTTATGGATTCAGTGGGGGTAGTGGAATTTATGAGTTGCCAATCAGTATTTAAGTCTCCAAGTGTTATAGTCTCATGGTTAGTTTATTGGGATATCCAATACAGGATGCTTTCAGCAGTATCAGTGTTATTCCCTGGTGGTATATAAATTGCTGTTAAACACAGGGACAGCTGGTGACTTCACATCAAAGGGGAACTACAGGAGACACATGAATGGGGTGGAGCCAACTAGAAAGGGGTGGGTATAACTTCAAGGGGCGAAACTATGTTACACTGGAAAGAACACTGATCATGCTTGCCATTTTATTTCATTCACACATACTAGACATAGCCCCGCAGCCTGATTGCCTACTCAGAGTAACTGCTTTGAGTCTACTAGGTTTAAAATAATAAAGAGAGATGAGAATGGTTACATTACTGTAGTTCTTTCACATCACATTGTCAAGAGCTTGCATGTGATCGTACTTCAGTTTACTCATACACACTTTCATCATGCAAGGCCAGAGTTTCAACAAGAAAACATCCACACACCATCATAATCTATCTTGATTGACCCTGAAAAAAAGATATTAGGTTAAAAAAAATCATCCATAAGCAGCCCCAAAACACACTGGGTACATGGAATCTGACTCCTGCCAGGATATTTTGTTAGAAAAAGACACCCACAGTCAAGCAGCCTCCAAAGCACACCGTCTCCTTAGTATCTGGTTGAACTTGTCAGGATATTGTATTAAAAAACCCATCAGCAGCCCCTAAAACATTGTCTTCTGAGTATCTGGTTCACCCTGCCAGGATATTATATTAAAAAATATCAACAGCCCCCAAAGCACATTGCAAGGACATTATATTAAAAAAGGAAAGTCATCAACAGCCCCCAAAATACACAGACCACTAGTATCTGGTTAACCCTGCCAGGATATTATATACAACAAAGTCATCAACAGCCCCAAAAACACACAGACCACTAGTATCTGGTTAACCCTGCCAGGATATTATATAAAACAAAGTCATCAACAGCCCCCAAAACACACAGACCACTAGTATCTGGTTAACCCTGCCAGGATATTATATAAAACAAAGTCATCAACAGCCCCCAAAACACACAGACCACTAGTATCTGGTAAACTCTGCCAGGATATTATATTGCAAAAAGAAAAGAATCGACAGTCCACAAAACACATTGTCGCCCTAGTATCTGGTTAACCCTGCAAGGATATTGTATTAAAAAAAAACATAGTCATCAACCGCCTCCAAAACACACAGACCACTAGTATCTGGTTGACCCCGGCCATGAAAAAAAAATGCAGAAAGTATCTAGTTGGCCCTGCTAGAAAAAAAAAATGGGAATTTAATTATTTTTTTTGGGGGGGGGTGGAGTTAATTTATAAATAGCCTTCGTTGGCTTCTATTACCTTAAACATTGATTGATCCGATTGATGGATTTCTTCTGTCTCACACTATGTCTAGTTAAAGTGCTGGAAGAGAAAGTGAGAGTAACTGGACTAATCAGCAGCAGCATCACATACTCAGGTTACGTGACAGGCTGCTGACTTAACAGTCCTGTCAGCCTCCAATTTCCTGTGGCTTAAATCACAATGACTTCTGGGCATATTCATTGATCCCTGCAGTCTTACCAATTCGGACTGCTTTAAAAATAGTCCAGCAACAAAAAGATATATATTTTTTTCTAAATCAGATCTCAGACATTCATGTGTGCTGTTCCAGGTTCTGCATCTCTTCACTTCTTTGGATTTGCACACTAGTTTGCAGTTCAAACTGCTACTAATGAGTAAAAATAAACTTTTTTTAATGAGGAAATTATGTGTGTGTGTGGGGGGGGGGGCAGTCCAGTACTGCTAGCCATACCTGAGTAAACATATAGTTTTCCTATTGTTGATTTTTAGCAGTATTATTAGACGTTCAGCATTGTTAAATTTGGGTATTTCCTGTGGAAGTAAGGTGATGGTTAGGGAATTGTTATAGATGAGTGCTACACCACCTGCATGTTTGTTTTGTCTGTCATGCTTGAATATACTGTATCCTGGGGGGGGGGGGGGTGATTTCATTATACATAATTTCTTTTTTTAACCAGGTTTCAGTAGCTATGAGTACATCAGGAATTTATGCGGCAATGTAGGCATGTATTTCTTGGATTTTATTGCACATATGTCTTAGGTTCCTATTTAGATCTTTACATTTCTAGTCTCCCACCAGGACACAAGTGCTCTTTAGCAATTACATTCTGCTTGCTGAACACACTCAAGCAAATCTGCAGTCTGCAGCTACCACTCCACCCATACAGTATAAGAAGGAATCAGTACTGCAAACTAAACAAGGATATACATTTTGAGCCTCAAGAGCAGGGTCAGTCCACCCAGGCATTCCACGTGTATGTTTTATGGGTTCCCATTCAGAAGCCTGAAACATCATAAGCCTGAAAATCAAAATCCTGAAACCAAAAGCCTGAAAATTCAGAATCCTGAAAACTCAAAATCCTGAAAGCCCAAAATCCTGAAAGACCAAAATCCTGAAACTCAAAATCCTGAAAACACAAATAATGCTAATATGTCGCTATAAAGACACTAATATCTACCAACTGACCCTGACCCTAACCCTAACCCTAAGGTCCGTCACTATCGCACACTCACCTGACCCGCGCCCTAAACCTAACTCACTTAAACCGCCCCTAACCCCAATATTTGTCACTATTGCATACATGCCTAACATGCCTAACCCTAACTCACTTAAACCGCCTAACCTAAAATAAAACCAACCGCACACTTACCTGACCCCAACGCATGACCTAACACCACAGGGCTAACAATAGCAAAGCCACAATGACATCAGTATGTCTATTTTGTGTTTTCAGGATTTTGAGTTTCAGGATTTTGGTCTTTCAGGATTTTGGGCTTTCAGGATTTTGAGTTTTCAGGATTCTGAATTTTCAGGCTTTTGGTTTCAGGATTTTGATTTTCAGGCTTATGATGTTTCAGGCTTCTGAATGGGAACCGTTTTATGAGAGTGAAGCTATTACATTAGCAGTATTTCTTAGTAGTTCTCAGCGTTCTAATAAAACTTGACTGTTGTAGCCTTGTGTCCTCCCTCCACCAGCTAGTACAGTAATCCTAGCTGTCCAATAGACAGTATACATTTAATTCAGATCTCTGTGACTAAATTAAGCATAAAGCAGCCCTCTCAGTGATTTCTGCCTTAGTTTGTTTCACTTTGAGGCCCACCTGTTTATTTGCATCTCTATACATTCCCCTTCATTGCTAATGTATCTCCCTACTGTAATCTGTGCACAAACTGGTTACTAATCAGCAAGTCAATGTGAAGACACACTCCCAATCTTAATAAACTTTGTTGTCTCTTCTCTCCTTCACTTTACAGGTAGTTTGAATTATTACTTACCCTCTCTGAGGCCTTCACTGATTTCCACTAATTGCCTCTCTGGTTTCTTTGAATTCCACCTGGTTTACACCCCTTGTGCTATCTCCCTCCCCCAGTACTAAGTCCATATTAGAATCCTACTGAGCATGGAGCTATCTTTAGATTTCTAGACTCCCACCAGGACACAAGTGCTCTTCAGCAATTACATTCTGCTTGCTGGTAAGCCATTAGACCTCAGGAATTTGTTTAAAGTGTTCAGATTTGTAAAGTAATACTTCCTTTTTTCTCTTGTCTTGGTGGGCTCTGCCCTGCTCCATTCGCCCTCGCTAACGCTCGGGCTTTCTCCACTCTCCTGCCCTGCCCCCTATTCCTTCCCTCCCTCCCCACTACCTCTACATTTATAGTAATCACAGCCACACCCACAGCTCACATCACATCACCTCCACCAATCACAGCTCCTCAAGTCATATCACATTATACCACACCAACTTGCTCTACACAAAATACTCCCAGTCACTCTCATTCCCAACAGGCATTTTTACATCACCCACACTACTTCCCCATCCACATATAGTGCAACCCTATAATTCCAATTCAGACCTCCACCTAGAACCAACTTAATCTTTATAACCATGACTATCACACAACTAAGTCTAGTCTGTCTTCTCATAATTCTTTGCAACACCACAAGTTATCACTCTAGCAATATCCCTAAACTTAGTAGCACAACACTACATTATGCACTTTCATATACAGACACCACACATTAAATATCTGCCCACAATTGTTCAAGAACTACATAACGGACCAATTCAGAACTAAACACATATGCTCTCATTTCTACTCAAAAAAACAATACTTTCTTACACTCCTCACCAAACTCCAACATCTGTATCACCATTTTAACACCAGGCTTACCATAAGTGGGAATATCCACCCCAACCCAGGCCCAAATCCATCCTGTCCGACACAAACTGCTCCAACACAAATGTTAGAACATAACACCCCCACTATTTTAATCCCTGGGCAAATCAACAACAGCAGCAAAACCAACCATCTTTTAATGCTAAATATTAATATTGGAAGTATCAAAAATAAAATTCCTGAACTCCAGGCCACATTTGCATACTACTCCCCAAATATAGTTGCTTTAACAGAAACCTGGCTAAATAAAAATATAGCTAACTCAGAAGTTCTCCCTATCAGCTACAATATCATTAGACAAGACAGACCACTTCGTAAAGGGGGTGGAACTGCCTTACTGTACAAGTCCAACTTAACTGTACGTCAATTACCAAACTCCTACCCCTCCCCCAATAATTGGGACATACTTATCTCACAACTTCAACTTCACCCTAAAAAAGTCATCACTACAATTGTGATCTATATTCCACCTGGTACAGGAGAGTATACAGAGGAAGAGGTTGTCGAAGAAGTGGGATTGTCAAAGAGATGAAGAAAGTAGACAAGAGTATAAGGAGATGAGGTGCATGGCAAAGAGATAGGTGGCGAAGGCTAAGTATAAGGCGTATGAAGAGTTGTATAAAAGGTTGGACACTAAGGAGGGAGAAAAGGACCTGTACCGATTGGCTAGACAGAGGGACTGAGCTAGTAAAGATGTGCAGCAGGTAAGGATGATAAAGGATAATGAGGGAAACATACTCACAAGCAAGAAGAGTGTGTTGAGCAGATGGAAAGAGTACTTTGAGGGGTTGATGAATGACGAGAATGAGAGGGAGAGAAGGTTGGATGATGTGCGGATAGTGAATCATGAAGTGCAGTGGATTAGCAAGGAGAAAGTAAGGATAGCTATGAAGAGAATGAAGAACGGAAAGGCTGTTGTTCCAGATGACATACCTGTGGAAGCATGAAGGTGTTTAGGTGAAATGGCAGTGGAGTTTTTAACTAGATTGTTTAATGAAATCATGGAAAGTGAGAGGATGCCTGAGGAATGGAGAGAAAGTGTTTTTGTACCGATTTTTAAGAATAAGGGTGATGTGCTGAGCTGTAGTAACAACAGAGGGATTAAACTGATCAGTCACAGCATGAAGTTATGGGAAAGAGTAGTGGAAGCTAAGTTAACAAGGGACGTCATGATTAGTGATCAGCAGTATGGTTTCATGCCAGGAAAGAGCACTACAGATGTGATGTTTGCTCTGAGAGTGTTGATGGAGAAGTACAGAGAAGGTCAGAAGGAGTTGCATTGTGTCTTTGTGGATTTAAAGAAAGCATATGACAGGGTGCCTAGACAGGAGTTGTGGTATTGTATGAGGAAGTCGGGAGTGTCAGAGAAGTATGTAAGAGTGGTACAGGATATGTACGAGGGTAGGAGTGATGGATGCATTTAAGGTGGAGGTGGGATTACATCAAGGATCTGCTCTGAGCCCTTTCTTATTTGCAATGGTGATGGACAGGTTGACAGACGAGATCAGACAGGAGTCCCCGTGGACTATGATGTTTGCAGATGACATTGTGATCTGTAGTGAGAGTAGGGAACAGGTGGAGGAGACCCTGGATAGGTGGAGATATGCTCTAGAGAGAAGAGGAATGAAGGTCAGCAGGACTAAGACAGAGTATATGTGTGTGAATGAGAGGGAGGATAGAGGAATGGTGAGGATGCAGGGAGTAGAGCTGGCAAAGGTAAATGAGTTTAAGTACTTGGGATCAACAGTTCAGAGTAATGGTGAGTGTGGAAGAGAGGTGAAGAGAGTACAGGCAGGATGGAGTGGGTGGAGAAGAGTGTCAGGAGTCATTTGTGACAGACGAGTACCAGTAAGAGTGAAAGGGAAGGTCTACAAGAGGGTAGTGAGACCAGCTATGTTATACAAGTTGGAGACAGTGGCATTGACAAAAAGGCAGGAGTCAGAGCTTGATGTGGCAGAGGTGAAGATGTTAAGATTTGCACTGGGTGTGACGCGGATAGACAGGATTGGGAATAAGTATATTAGAGGGTCAGCCCAGGTTGGAAGGTTTGGAGCCAAAGCCAGAGAGGCAAGATTACGTTGGTTTGGACATGTGCTGAAGAGGGATGCAGAGTATATTGGGAAAAAGATGCTAAGGATGAAGCTGACAGGTAACAGGAAAAGAGGAAGGCCTAAGATAAGGTTTATGGATGTGGTGAGAGAGGACATGCAGGTGATTGGTGTGACAGAGCAAGATGCAGAGGACAGGAAGAAAAGGAAACAGTTGCTCTGCTGTGGCGACCCCTAACGGGAGCAGCCGAAAGACGAAGAAGATATATATATATATATATATATATATATATATATATATATATATATATATATATATATATATTTATATATATATATATATATATATATATGAAGAAAAAATACCTTTCCTGTAACTAGTGTAGTCCAGATTCAGATTTGCTGTATCCTGGACTGTATGTAAGCTTCTGAGGCCCCCATCCAAGCTTTTAAGGGAAGCCTTCTAGTTTATCAGTGGGAGTGGTAAGCACTAGGTAACCTATCTACCACAAAAGGAGTGGTTCTGGCCCAGAAATTGTAGTTATTGGCCATTTGGGCAGTTTTTCCATCTCTCTCAACTTTCTGATTTAAAAGGCCACATTTGCACTTGTTTCCCCCCTTTCCTGTAACTAGTTTAGTCCAGATACAGATTCTTAGTTTTAGCACTTGAATTTGCTTATTCGTGATCAGCACTTGTTCAGAACTTGTAAGCACTAAATAACCTACTAATTACTACAGCACTCAACCTTCCTCATTACCTAGAGGAAAATAGTTTTGGTACTTACTTTCCTCACTTGCTTAGAGAAAAATAGCTCTTGTACTCACTTTCCTCACTTATCTAGAGGAAAATAGGTTTTTATTCAGGCATGTCCAAGGGTCAGCTCCCAGTGTTCTCTCCTGCTTATCTGATGAATCTGGGCATCTTGGGGCAATGTAGAAATTGCCTCATGTATACAGACACCCCTCTCCTCCTACCACCCAACACTACAACCTGTGAGAGATGCACTTATCTAGCCAAACTGGTGGTAAAGCTCTCTCCAATCAAGACTGAACTTGACAGTCAAGAGGAGAAGGTAAACACTTGCACCACAGCACACTGATCACATAGTCTCACTAAATCTACACCACCAAAATCCACACATAGAAACACAAAAACATTCGCGGAGGCTCTCAATAATAATCTGCTCAAGCAACAGAGAACTCCAAAGCAGAAATGCAAGCAACATCCACCCCCCCAACACAACCCAAATGACACATAGCCTGCAGACTCAGTGTGCCACTCAACCACAGCCAATAAGGCAAAACAACGTGCCCAACACACTAGTCATAGGTGACTCTATAGTCAGGCACACTGATGTCCCACTCACTATGCTAAACAATGAGAAGGTTATTGTCAGCTGCCTGTTGGGTGCCAGGATCCACCACATAACCCATGAACTCAGGTCACTCCACAACAAGTACAAATATGACTCTGTCATTGTCCATGTTAGTGTGAACGACCTGAGACATACCTCACCGGACTACATGAAAAGAGACATGGAAGAGCTCTCTGATCTTGTAGCCCAGGCAGGTATGACCCTAGCCGTGAGTAGCATTCTGCCATCACCCAGAATGATGCCGCAGTACAAGGACAAAATGATTGACTTCAACAATTGGCTAAGCTTCTGGTGCCATTCTAAAGGGATCCAGTATCTGTCTGCCTGGGATGACATGGTCGACAGACCATGATGCTTTGCCAGAGATGGCCAGCACCTATCACCCCTGGGATTCCGGATACTGGCTAAGGTTCTTGCCACCCCTATAGTGCCTTTTTTAGGCAGGGTTCAAATGACAAATTCACCACCATAACAGGAACAGGCAAGCAAAAACTTAGGGTGATGCTACTCAATGCTAGAAGTCTAAATCTCAAAATGCACTCACTCGAGGCACTTTTTAAAATGGAGAACATCGATATCTATGCAGTGACTGAGACCTGGTTCAAGGCTCCAGAGAGCACCCCTGCACTACCAGTCTATAACTCATACTACACTTTTTGGCCATGTAACCTGGACCGGAACACCAAAGGTGGAGGTGTGTCCATATTCATTAAGGATATCCACACCTCCAGGCTAGTTGCTCAGCATAATGCAGCCGAGGTTATCCAAATGCAACTAACTCTGGGCAAAACTGCAATCCAAATTGTAGCTTGCTACAGATCACCCACCATGCCCCAGGATTCCCACTCCTCTTTTCTTGATGTTTGTTTGTGTCTTTCGGCTTTTCCCGGTTAGGGGTTGCCACAGCAGAACTCCGGTCCACTAATGATTGGCAGTTGATTTTTACTTACTGGCTTGTCGGGCCTGGCGCACAACCTTCAATGAAGGCATGCCCGTTCACGCATGTCGCCACACAGAAGACGCTCTAACTGAGAATCGAACGGGTAACGTCTAACTGTGTGGCGGCATGTACTGGAGAATATCAGGGTTCAACCAAACACCCTAATAATGGGCGATTTCAACTACCCCACCATTAACTGGGAAAACTACTCATGTACCAACTCCTTCGCTCAACACTTTCTGGAATTCATAAATTCCAATGCCCTGGATCAACTTATCCACACCCCCAGCAGGGGCAACAATACCCTAGATCTAGTCATTACCAACATGAGTGACCGGTGTTCCACATCTGAAGTCAACGCCTCATTGGTCCGATCCGACCATAAGTTAATTACCCTAGATATCCACATTCTGCCCCCACCCCCCGTTAAGGAAACCATGGTAAAAAATTTCTCCAAAGCCAACTTCATACTTTTTAAGACAGAAGTGGTGAACTTCATGACATCCATGCAGATGGACAATACAGTTACGACTACTGAATCCTACACAATTGCACTTTATAAGCACTTACATGAGTTCATGGATCATGCTATCCCAAACAGAACCAAGACGCTATCCTACAAAAAAGGAAGCCAATCTGGTGGTCCCCTGCTGTAAACAAACTGTACAACAGAAGGAAGAAACTGTTGCAAAAGAGAGTAAAATCCCACGAGTGGAGGAGCTCCATGGTCAGCCTCAGTAAGAAGCTGTAATCCCTGATAAAATCCTCCAAAGCTAGTTATGAAAATAAAATCACCACTGATTCTAAAGACAACCACAAAGCATTCTATAGCTATGCCAAGAATCTCAGTGGCAACACTCAGATCTGCTCTGAGTTACAGCACAATGGCACTAAATATACAGACCCAACTGATATTGCCAACATCCTGGCAGATAGGTTCAGTGCTAACTTTACCCCCCTCTCACCCCCTAAAGAGCCCATCTCTATACCGGAAGAATGCAAAGTTCCTGTAATCACGGCTACACAGGTAAAAACCACAATCTCCAAAGCCAAGAACACAGCATCCATGGGACCAGACAACATCCCAGGCTGCGTTCTACATGAACTACAGAACGAACTGGCACCCTACCTAAGTACCATGTTCAAGCATAGCCTCACCTCAGGCTTTGTGCCTGCTGAATGGTGCACAGCAATGGTTATCCCACTCCACAAGGGGGGAGCCACCACAGACCCTGGGAACTACTGCCCCATTAGCCTGACGAGCCTGGTCTGCAAAGCCATGGAACGTATCATCATGGAACTTATAAACAAAGACATTGGTAATCTCCAAACTCTTGATCCCACCCAGTTCAGGTTTGTAAAAGGCAGATCATGTCTCCTAAACCTGATAGACTTCTTTGAAGCAGTCACCAAAGCCGTAGACAAGGGTAAGGTGGTTCACACAGCCTATCTAGATCTTGCCAAGGCTTTCAATATCATCCCCCACTCTGGAATTATAGATAAACTCACTAAACTAGGTATAAATCCCTATGTCACAAGATGGGTTGCCAACTGGCTCACGGACAGAACCAACACTGTGAAAGTAGCAGACTCCAAATATGACTTCACACGAGTGACAAGTGGAGTACCACAGGGTTCAGTCCTGGGTCCTCTCCTGTTTGTTATCTACTTCTCTGAAGTACAGACTAATACAGAAGGTCTTTGGCTAATGAAGTTCGCAGATGACTGCAAACTAGGAGCCATAATTGAAACTCCTAACGATGTGGACATCCTACAAAAGACTGAGACAGATGCCTCATGTCAAAGCCATGGCCTCAAGTTCAATGCCAAAAAGTGCATTGCCATCCCCTTTGGTAAAAACTCTGTACCCATGAACTACAACATAGGCGGTAGTATACTTAACACCTAAAGTGTGATAAGAGACCATGGGACACAGGTGGACAGTAGTCTCCCCTTTGATAATCACATCGCCACAGTAGTTAGGAAATCCTACGTGGCACACCTCATAACAAAAGGTTTTTCATCCAGAAAAAAAGAGGTCATTGTTCCCCTCTACTCATCACTCATTAGACTCATTATAGAGTACAACGCCCCTTTTGGTATGTACCTCACAAGACATCTACAACAACTGGAAAGGCCGCAGAAATACCTCACAAAGAGGATTACCTGCCTCAAGCAGATGCCCTACGCAGACCGTCTCAAAAGTCTTCAGCTTTACTTCGTCGCATATCGCCTACTCAGAGGTGATCTCTGCCTAACATACAAAGCTATGTCAAACTCAGAGCTGTTGGACATGCTCCACTTAAAGAAATCCCAATCCCTCCGAGCTACATGCTCTAGGGACCTAAACCTTGTCACCACAATAAACAGAACATGCCAGAGGGATAGATTCCTGTCCCAGAGACTTCCCATACTCTGGAATAAACTACCTATCTATATCAAACAAAGCTCCTCATTAGCACTCTTCAAGAAAAATCTTGATGATTGGATGGGAAATAGGAAATTCACCCTGGGATCACCTCTGTGGCTCTGCTCAACAGTGGCACAGGAAAATAATTTTCTTGGGTGGCAAAAGCCAGGGTACCTTTTTGGCTGGGCTTGTACAGGCCCCAGGGCCAATAGCCTAGTACCTACCTATGAACCTATGAACAAAGCCTAACTAAGTACCAAGAACTGCGCAACAGTGCAAAAAAATGCATTAGGCTGGACAAAACATCCTACTACACAACACTACAAACTAAATACTAACACAACCCTCAAAAATTTTGGAAAAATGTAAACCAGCTACTAAAATCCACCCAAAAGGCTACGCCCAAACTAATCATCCCTGACACTAAAGTTCCCATCGAAACACAATTCAACTCCCACTTTGTGAACTCAATTCTATCCTTAGTATCACAGGACAGTTCCTTCCTCACTATCCCCCCCAACACAAATAACACTAATACAAGCTTTACCCTCAAAACAGTTTCCACCACTTCAATCAAAAGCATGCTCTCCAAACTAAAAACTTCATCAACAGCAGCCAACCTACTCCCCAGCTATTTCTTGAAACTCACAGCAGATGCTATTGCTATCCCAGTCTCCACTCTCATAACTAGATCAATTGTTGAAAACTATGTGCCCAAACTCTGGAAAATATCCTATGTTACACCCATACATAAAGGCGAGACCTCCACTGAACTTAATAACTACAGACCCATTGCTTTACTCTCCCCCCTGGCCAAAATCCTAGAAAAATGCATCCATACCCAGATGCTAAACTCTCTCCTAGACAGCAACATCCTGTCATCTACTCAGCATGGTTTCAGACCTGCCCATAGTACCACTACAGACCTCCTCTGCTTCACAGACACAGTAAACCATCTAAAAAATGAAGGTCTATAGGTGTCAACTCTTTTTCTGGATATAGCCAAAGCATTTGACTCAGTCTCACACCAAATCCTGCTAAACAAACTAAACCAGTATCACCTATCAAATTCCACTCTTACCTGGTTCCAAAGCAACTTAACTGACAGGTACCAAGCTGTGAAATTGGAAAATTCTCTCTCTCCTCAGCTGCCCATAACTATAGGAGTCACACAGGGTTCTATCTTAGGAACACTACTATTCACAGTCTTCTCAAATGGCCTCCATACTTCCACACAGCATGCATCTATCATTCAGTATGCAGATGACACTACCTTAATCTGTGCTGCACAAAACATTCAAACCATCCTGCAAACAACTCAACTAGCATTCTCCAATGTTGAAAACTACCTTACCAAAGCCCAACTTATCCTCAATCCAAAGAAAACTCAGCTTATGTTTATAACCAGTTCTAACAAAAACACTGATAACAGTCAATTCACTATCTACTCCACAAATGCTACTCCAATCGCTCCAGTGGCATAGGCTAAGCTATTGGGAATAACCATAGACTCCCATTTAAAATTTGATAGTCATCTAAACTTAACTATTAAAAAAGTACATGCCAAACTGGGATTACTCTACCGTATCAACCCATTTCTTACCAACAACACAAGATCAGCCATTGCTCCCTCCCAACTTCTATCCACCCTACTCTATTCCTCTCCCATTCTGACTAATCTCAACAAAGCTGAACTAAGCAAAATGGAAGCCTGCTATAACAGAATTGCCCGCTTTGCTGCAAATTGCTCATATCGAACTCATCACTGTACTGCTTTGAGACAGCTCCACTGGCTTGAACTGCCCAACCTCCTAACCTAAAATCAGCTCTGCCTCTGTCATTTGATCTATTACCACCCCAATACGTGTCCTGCCCTCATAAACCTAGTACAACATCACTCAGCCAGAAGGCCTCTTAGATCATCAAGCAAATTACTACTAGAAGTCACCAACAGCTACAATAGCTTTGGAGATGCACTATATAGTAGTTCATTGGCTAAAAAATGGAACTCTGTCCCCACTAGCATTCAAAACACATCATCCAAAGCCTCCTTTAAAGACCTCATCAGACAACATCTCAAGCAAAGTTGGCAGTGCCATGATTGTTCCCCAGGCTAGTGAAAGCGGATAAGGTATACGTACTAAATCTAGAGTACTTGATAACAGTTTTCAATCTTACCCACAAACACTGGCTAATCTACAGTGTATGTACTGTACCTGTGTACTATGTATGTGTTCTACCTATGTTCCAAATTTAAGCTATACACCACAAATCTATTTTTTTGTTTGTTCTCTCCACTGTAACTGTTGATGTGCCGCATACCACTGTAAAAACATGTCTTTTGTAATTTGTGTGTATACTTATCATGTCTAAATAACTAAATGTATCTGTAATTTTTCTTTGTGGAGCTTTTCTCCATGGGCCTCTGCTGAAAAAGGGCTTTTTCGGCTCAGTCAGACACCCCCGGTTAACAAAAGTAAAATAAATAAATAAAATAGTAAGGTGAGTTTGGGTTCTGTTTTTTGTGGAGATGTTTTAGGTAACTGGTTTATTTTGGAGTTGGAAATGATGGTTTTATGAATAGTGGAACCAGGGTTGGGGTGAATATCTCCGCTTATTTTTTGAATTGATATTTTACAGAGGGAAGAGTGTGGCCAGTTATACATTGGCCTTGAGTTTGTATTTGATCATAAATTTGGATACTTAATATGGTTTGTTTATAGAGATACGGTGTTATGCAAAAAGGCAGGCTGGGCAGATGTTGATATTCTTTGTGAGGATTGGTTGACATTCTAAGTATTTGAAGGAGGTGGATTTGATAATTAGTGATGAAGGCTAGTAGAATGAGGAGGAATAGTAAAATAATCTGAGTTAGGAGCATCTTATTTAACTTCGGTTTTATCTATGCTGTAAATTAGGATTATAAAATTTTAGGACGGTACTGAGTTGGATGCAGTTTGATAGTTATAGGGGACAAGGATTAAGACAGTATGAAACAGAGTATTTGATTGTAAACAATTGTGGGTGTTACTGTCGGCAGCAATTTATTATTTTTCTTCTGGATGGAAGTGATGGTTTGAGAAATATGTGGGTGATGCTATGGAAGTATAAATGTAGAGTAAAGAGGGGTGTGTAGGAATTGGGGTAGGGTAGAGGAGTGGAGTGAGCCTGAGAATTAGTGACGGCAAATGATGCTGGTTGAAAAACAGGAAAAAAAAAAGAGACATAGAAAAAAACAATCAGTGACTTAAACAGCCACAAATCTGCTTAGAGAGATAAGTAACAGAACAATGCAGTTTAAAAGGCCTCGGATCTATGATAGGATACCGTTTTATTAGGAGACTTAGTCTAATATCACCTTGACCTGACTAATGGGGATAACAACAAAAAGTTGCACTTGACTGTTTGAACAACTGTGTAATGTAAGGGGATTTCTATTGAATTTGAAATGCAAAGTCAAAATGTTACCCCACCCCCACAGATCAGCAAAACAATGAGAAAAAGTAAGCCAGAATGCAGTGGTGCAGCTGTGGAAAATACTGTTTCAGAACTCAAAGTGGTTACACAAGAACAGAAATAAACTTAAGGAAGCAAGACAGTGGGCTGCTAAAACAACAAACTGAGCACAGTTAAAGGAGAAAGTACCAATGGGATTGCTGTGGTCTAAGAAAATGGAGCTATTATAGTGGACAAAGTTTTTTCTTTTAGGCTGTCAATTAAGGTAGCGTGGCCCAAATAATATTATAGGTAAGTACTAGGCTAGCTGCTCTTGTAGCCATTTTAAACCAAACCAATTTTTTTTTATGCTCAAATTAACCTATCCCATTTGGTGTGGCCTTACCCATCCCTTAGCCAATAATTATATACTACCCCTACTGAGAATAACTGTGACCTTATCATAGACAATTTGATGGGACCTATTCATGGGATAAAGCATTTAGGAGCTACCTCTGTCCATTAGTAGTAGTACAGGGGACAGTCCTGGGGTAATTTTTTTTTTGTTTCCCATGCAGAGAGCCAAGTTGTGCTTGAATATGGACAGGGATGAGCTTTGTTTTTCTTGGATAGGGAATCTGTTCCAGAGCAACATTATCGTTTGCAAGATATATCTTTCTTTCCAAACCATGCAGCTGATGTTGCAGAAGAGGTTTAGATCCCTAGACTGAGTATTTCTGATGCCATTTGTCTTGCTGATGTGCAGTAAATCTATCAGTATTGAGTTGGAGGATGCCTTCTATGCCAGCCACAGGTCAAGTCTTAGCAGTCTGTAGGATGCTGAGTATAGTAACAGGGCTTTAAGTCAGTCCAAGTAGAACATATTGTTTATGCCTTGTATCATTTTTAATAAGGTATCTCTGGGCATTCCAATTTGTTGCATATGTCTAGACAGATACATATCAAATGGGTCATTATACTCAATGACTGGCCTAATGAGGGCTGAGTAAATGAGAACAATGACATCCTTAGATATAGATATAATCCCTTTTGTTTATAAGTTGTGCAACTTAGAGGGAGATTCTTATATCAGTGAAAATGTTGGTTGAAAATTAGGTCACTGCCCACATACTTTCTCAAATCCCAAACAACCGAGTCAACTTTTACAAGTATGTTGTCAATGTGGTGGTTCCCCAGCATACATGATTTCCCAAGGGATACAATAATGCATTTTTGGCATTTAGTTTCAGTATATAATTTTGACACCAGTCCATTAGTAGCACAGGGAGCAGTCCTGTGGTAATCTGAGAGCCAAATGACAATCACGTGGGTGACATATGGATTTATTTTCGATTCATTTAGCTTTTCTACTATGCCTAACTGGGGAATTGTGTCAAAAGCTTTGACCAGGTTGAAGTATATAGCAGTGGCGGCTCGTGATATTGGACTGCAGGACTGCAGCCCCCCAGCTGTAAAACAAAATAAAAACAAACATAAATAAAAAAATCCGGGAACTATCCCAGAACTCCACACATGCGTGCTTAGAAAATTGAATCCGGACTGCTGTTTAACCAGTCCGGATTCAGGAAAAAAGGCAGCAGTCTACAGATGCCCCAGAAGTCTATGCATTTACAACCACATAGACTGGAAGAAGATCAGACTGCAAAGTCTGCAGTCTGGTGCATGCTTAGAACAAGCAGAGCACGCGCATGTGTACAAGCAGACGTTTTGATCTGGCACCGAGAAGCTGGCTATGGCTTGGTTATGTATTCCAGCACCTACTCAGAAAACACGCCCAGGAAGTTTCTGAACTCCAGCTCAGGTACTTTATGTGGACAGGAAACAACCTATTAAGTAAGGCAGTGTGTTTTACATTTATTCCAGTGCTGGGAAGTTATTCTGTGGATAATTAGTCAGCTGTGTGGTCTGGGAACTTAGTTTTGAACTCTGGCTGTGTTAGGTACTTTTATTAACTAACTCATGTGTGGACTACTTTTGCCAGGAGGTAGACTACTTTTATTCCACCGCTGGGAGGATACTGGCCCCGGGAACTTAGTAGTGTGTGTGTGTGTGTGTGTGTGTGTGTGTGTGTGTGTGTGTGTGTGTGTGTGTGTGTGTGTGAAATGCCCCAGTTAACTATATAACTATAACTGGTGGCTGGAGAGTAACTCAGGCTCAAACTCTCAACCTTGGGTGCAGGTAGCAAGAGCCTGAATTCCCTACCCATCACCACTTGTGAAAAGCATTCATATTTTTGCCTCATATTTTTGTTCTGTTCCTCATAAAATCTGTGGTTTTCTGAATTTTGAATTCACCAAATAATGATAGACATTTGAATTTCAGACTTCATATTCTAGTACATGGTAACATGAAAATTTTATTCTAGCAATTTTCTAAGTTTATAAGATCAATATTTGAAATGTGTCCCTATTTTGGGGACTGTATTCCACCATTATTGGCTTTGTGCAGTTTTTTTGTGCTAAGAGGTTGAGAGCTATGGTGAGAACTGAATTTACTGAATGCGTTTTGGAGCTGTATTCCCCCATTATTGGCTTTGTCCAGGTGTTTTGTGCTAAGACGTTGAAAGCTATGGTGAAAACTGAATTCACGAAATGATACCCATTTAAGTTTCACTCTTCCTGTCTTTCAAGAAACAGCTGATTTGGCATAGTGGTATGTTGCTCTCACTGTAGTGCACAGGGTCCTGGGTTCAAGACTTGACAGTGAAATGTACACAGCAAGTATGTGAGAACTTGGGTATGACATGTGAGTTGTCGGGACATGTTCTCTCTTCTGATTGAATAGAATTTTATATTCGGGAGGGCATAGAGATGGAAAGCAGTTTCAATACCAATCCAATATTAGTTGGTTTGCTAATATTGGTTTATTTTCATCCCCACACAGTCTTGAGATTGTAATTGTGTGGACTAAGTTAGTTCATATATCCCCCCCTTCTCCGCCACCCTCCCATTATCCTGTCCCTAAGGGATTCCGCCTTTGTACTTTGAAGGGTGGAATTAATTAGTAGCCTCTCATCAACAGGACATATCTGGGACTTTTAGTGTCCGATGGGTTGTGTTTCTACTAGTTACATCCATCGGCTGTGATCAGAGGATGGCACTTGGCAACATTAAAGATAATAAAAGATGATAGTTCTATCATGCAAAGGCAAGATAAACTTACAATTACTATAAGGACAGTCCTTGTAATGGCTGTACCTCCCTACTGGAGTACATGGTAAACTTGGGGGTATAATAGAAGTTACCCTAAGCGTGTTCTTATTCATATATTTATATATATAGTTTTTTCTACCAATATTCTGTTGAACCAAAAGACAGAAATGAATAAAGGAAGCATAGATGAACAGGAATAATAAAAATAAAAATATTAAAATTAAGTTAAAAAATTTGTAATACCATTTCATAAGGTTAACATTGTCCGCTTTTTACAGCAAGGTTACTAATGGAAAAGTTCTTATGAACAAAGAAGAAATGGCAGTGTTTATAAGATTGGCTGAAAGCTTGGTAATAGTGCCCTGATAGGCTGCACCAGTGATTGGAAGGAAACAATACTTAATGAATTTGATTGGTACTTACACACTATAGGGTGTTAACCTTCTCTGAGTGTGGAGATGCTTAGAACAGAGAGTATCTGTACCTGATAGAGGACACTGCAGCAGCAGCTAAGGATTTTGATTGGAAGCTAGATCCTTTGCAGAGTTTGTTTATGACCAAGGACTAAGTGTTAAGAGATGCACTGCTGACAGGATAAAAAATAATTTTAAGCCACTGGATTGGCTGCAACACAATATATACACACACATATATATATATATATATATATATATATATATATATATATATATATATATATGTGTGTGTGTGTGTGTGTGTGTTTTTACCCAGCACTTGTTATTTATGATCTGAAGAAGGATTAAGAAGCCAAAAGCGCTTACCTCAGCTGGGAATTTTGTGTGTTTTTAACGCTTTTATTGTTTTTCTTTGACTAAAGAGTGTTTTTATCACTGTTGACAAAGTGCAAGCTCGTGGTGGTATACCTTGAAGATTTTCTTACTTTACTGTACCGCTTTGGGACACCTTTGGCAGTTGGGGTCAATGGATTTTGTTGTATAAAGTGTATTAGTTCTCATATAGTAGTATAATTCTACATGAAAATACATATAAAAGTACATTTTAAGATTATTTGCCTTATTTTTAACTGTAGTTGTTTTGATTGATCAGTGCTTTGCCACATAATTGGGTTAACTGGGTTTCAAGTCGATCTTTTAGAAGGTTGGTTTTCTAAAGAAATCTGGTTAGAAATGAGATGAATACACTCAGTCATTAACAAGAGAAGGTTGGTCTTCTTGTGTTGCATTGGGTATGTTTTAGAGACAAGAGAATAATCTTGGATGAAAATACAAAGTGGATTATATAGAGGCTTCACAGGAATGGGTTTATCGGGTACTATATCTGATATGCTTACTTAGGAGGATTCCACTCATGACTGGTAGGCTTATCCAAAAAGAGCCCCAGCAACCTGCTGTACAACAGCCTTGGATTGCTAAGGGGAACTTGCTTTCTGTCCTCTGCTCTCCCTCTCTCTCTATACTGATAAGGCTAAAGAAGAAGGCAAGCCTAGCCTTCTTCTTAGTAAAAGAATTAAATAAAAATCAGTGCCATAAGCTTAGCAGAAAAAATAAAGAAAAGGCAGGAAGGAAAGGAAAAAATAAGAAAGTAGGAAGGAATAAGGAAAGAATGAAAGCCTAGTTCTGGCCATCAATATATTGGCTCTGAAATAAAATGATTAGGTGTATGCAAGCATCACACAGCACAAGTAGAGGCTGGCATCTCACAGATAAATCTTCTAGCTCAGCTAAACATGTTGCTGTGTTTGTAGTAAAAGCCAGAAAAAAGGTTTGACCTAATTTTCACACAGCATATGTTGAAAATATTGCATATCCAGTCTCCTAAAAACATGAAATGGATGCAGTATTGCATACCCATCTAAGATCTGCTGGAGAAATTAGTAGAGAGCTAGACCCTTTTTGATGTAAAATGCAAAACACTAAATGGGGTATTTTTCTATAATATTCTTACATAATTCAGTCAAAAAATTAGGGCATGAACTATTTCGGAAAGTATCCTCTTAGAAATGAAACAGTATAAATGCTTTCTGCTCTCTAATCCCTTGCCTCTGAAAATCCAAAGTTCTTTGAACTATTAAGCGTGTTAAAAGAATAAACCACATTTCAAAAGGAATGTGCATAAATGCTTTCAGTTCTCTAATGCCCTGCTTCTGAAAAAGTCATTCTTCTGAACTGTTAAGCATACTAAAATAATATAGTGGATCTGGAACTTCGGTAACTAGAATATGTTTATTTTACAACTGCTGTAATTAATAAATACATTTAAACCAGGAACTGGACCAAAATAAACAACT
The DNA here is from genome assembly GCF_019279795.1 of Protopterus annectens. Taxonomy (NCBI): domain Eukaryota; kingdom Metazoa; phylum Chordata; order Ceratodontiformes; family Protopteridae; genus Protopterus; species Protopterus annectens. The sequence goes on along the minus strand of NC_056733.1, from coordinate 1,162,305,134 downwards.
ATATATGATTTTTCTGAGACTGCAGCTCATTTTATTTTTTCAAAACTAATAATAGGAAAATGCTGCTGACCTTACAGGGCACAGAGAAAATCATCTAAGCAGATGGCATGGCATTAATTATGCATTCCTTCTGGGATAAACTGTAGAAAAAGATAACTAAGCTTCCCAGAGCAATTTTTCTTATATTTGGCATGGGTAGACTTCAAAAAAAAAAAGACAGTACTGATACTTCTTGTATGAGTTAGAAATTAAATTAAAGTCTAAAAACACATGTGATCCTTAAGATACACATAGGTAGACCTTCATATCCAGTCAGAGCTGGATCCAGCACCAGGCAAACTAAGCAGGTGCCTAGGGCCTGCTGCTTGGGGGAGGCCCACTGGCCAGACGGCTACTACAACCTTCAATTTTTAATTAAAAAAATAAATTACATGTCATGTCTTCTTTAACAGCTTTCTTCTTTAAGAATGCACTCTGCGTCTGTGTGTGCAAAGCAGATTTATATTCTTACTGCATGCACTGATGCTCACACATTTAAATGCCCCTGCGCATGGAATTTATACTTGTTTGCTTGCTGACAAGGTATGAGATATACATTTGTGATGTAGTGTCTTTGTTTCCCCAGAATTTCAAGCTGACAACACATGAGTATATTCCTTTGGTAAGTGAGTGTGTAGTTAAGGATTGTAGGTTAGTTAATTAACTTGTTTAGACTCAAACTATGTACCTGGGTTATAGGATACAAAACCCATAATCCTCTACACCAACTACCAGACTGCTCAATGATTATGAGTTTTAGTGCATTTTCAAAGAATCATGAGTTTCAGGGGGAAGAGAAGTTTACTGTTGCTCATGCTGTCTGTTTTCAATATGCATCTGTTTTGTTTAGCAAATATCAGTTACTGTTTGTACTACAGAATTTAAAATTAATCTTAGTAGCACAGTTAGCATACTTGCCTTTGATGTAGAAGGTTGTGGATTCTACTTCCATACCATGTTGCCAGATTACTTATACCATGGTGTACTTTAAGAGGGAATGTAAATGCTCCACTCTTGAGTGTGTCCTGTTTGGTTGACATACCTAGTAACTATGAACCTGTTGTTTGTTTGCCAGACATTCCCTACTGCAGTATTACCATCTTACCAATATTTTTCTGTAACATAAGCAATTTATTCTTCAAGAGTAGCAGGCACTGAATTTGTTGATGAAACACTGAAATGTAAAATTGTTTGCCAACAGCAATGACTTAATTAGTTACAGATATCCTTAATATTTTATTTAACATTTGCTAATCAGGAAAGTCCGATTTGGAACAAAGCCAATTTTCAGCAGAGGCCCAGGGAAAAATGCTCTAGATATATGTCTCTGTAACATGGGAGGAAACCAGAGCACCTGAAGGAAACCCACACAAACACAGGGAAGACATGCAGACTACACACAGAAAGCACCACAGTTGAGAATTGAACCAGAGAACCTCATGCTGTGAGGCAACAACACTACAGCTGTGCCACCCATTGGAATTGTTTAAATAACATTTACTTCTGCAGAGATGGTGTGTATTGATTGACTGATATTGCTGGATTGTAATGAGAGACATTTAGCCTTTTTGTGATTGAAATGTTCTGAAATTGGTAGTTTTGTCATTATTGGTTCATGCATTTTGTTTCACTGCTTACTGGCAAAATGTTCAAAACAACAGATTTAAAACACACTCATACAAGTGGAGCTTTACTCTACAAGGAATATAATTTAATACAGTCAGGAAGGTGAATCAAAGAACACATGCATGCATGGCCCCAAAATGTGTGTAAGGGGCCTATGGTTTGAAAACAGCCCAAAGATAAACTTTAATCCTCCACTGGCCAGATGCATTTTCTTTGAATATGGGTTTCAATGCCATTTCAGTACTAAATGTGAGTTTCAAAGACAGAAAATTTTACTGTTCATGCTAAGTCTGTTTTCATTGTGAAATTGTATTAATTTGTTTAGCAAATGGCTATCAGTGTTTGTGCTATAAATTTTGAAATAAAACTCTTAAATTAATCCAAACATCTCTTATCACTGTAGATGTAAAGAAGAGAATAGTCTGCACACTGACAGGTTTGAACAGTGTTTATGGTAACTGGGGAGAAATAGCTAAGTAATGGGACACTGGAATGGCTTTGGGGGTGATCCATTACTCTCCCTAGGGTTCCATTTGACCATGATCTGGATCTGTGTGCAGTACTCTTCTATGTCCTACACATAAAAATGCATGAAAATGCTGGAGTCATGTGACATTATTATTTTTTTCTAACACATAAAAATGTTGGAGTCATGTTTCATGCATCTCAACTGTCCAGATTTTTGCAGAATGTCCAGACTTATGCCACATATTTTTGGTCTTCCCCTCATAAAATTTGTAATTTTCTGGAAAATCTCTAGAATAATCTGAGAATCTGAGATTGAAATCACTAAATAATGATATACATTTGAGTTTCAGACCTCATATCCTTCAGAAAGTGCATTCTAACTCAAGCCCTGTTATTCTAGCAACTTTCTAAGTTTATAAGAGCAATATTTAAAAATACGTTTATAAGAGCAATATTTAAAATTTGTCCCTATTGTGGGGCCTTTGACCCCCCCCCCCCCATTATTTCAGGCTTTGTACAGATTTCTTGCACTAAGAGGTGGAGATGTATATGTGACATTATTTTTTTTCCTAATACAAAAGAATGCTGTATTCATGTGACATTGTTATGTTTTCTAGTACATCGGATTGCTGGATTTATGTAGCATTATTATTCTTCCTATGTTAATTTTTTCTCTATATTTGACAAACATCAAGCTCCCTCAAAATGACCTTGAGCCATCTGATCCCCTGCACTAGGTATCCCCAGGATGGCAATGTGAACCACCCTGAAGGGCCATCACACAGGCAGGCATGAAGATAGTTTGTGCTTTCACCTGTATCTCCTAGTTCAAGGGATGATAGCATTTCTAATGGCTGTAACTCTGCTGTTGGTTGGCTTATGTGGACGTGGATACTTTCATCATCCCATGAGTACACTAGTACACTACACCGCCCTCTAAATATGGATGATTTAACCAAGCCCACATCTTTCAGTCTTATGCTCCTGCATCGTCTGTGACCTTCCACTTGCTGGGGGCAGATAAGAGGACTAAGACCACCCTCTCACTCCCCAGAGAAGAGCAAGCAGGTATTGGGTATTCACTCCCATTCTCCCTATTCAGTTCTTCCAGCACCCAAGCTTGGGTAGACAGTCAAGGCTTTATACCTCTCAGCTACAGAGCCGGGTCACCCATGTGTCATTACTATATTCCATAATGGGAATGATACTTGTAGTACTTAAACTGGACTGTAATATTTCTAAAAGATGCAGGATGTCACAGTCCATGTACAATGCCTCTACAAAAATTGGAGTTTATAGGTCACCCAGTGCTGCACCAGTACCAGTTCGAAAAATAACAAGAAAGAACAAACCTGAGCATGAGTCACATGATATTTGTATAGATGAAGGTAACAAATCCAGTGCACTGTGTGACCTCTGCAACATTTCAAATTAGGCCATTATCATTATGAACAGCTGTTTTATATTTACAGGACCATTTCCTAGATGCAGTAGCAGCTCATGTTGAGGTCATCATCCCAGGCATACTTCTCAATCTCTTAGAGCAAGAAATATGGACAAAGCCATAAATAATGAGGGGACAAAGACCCAAAAATAGGGGCAATTTTTAAATATTGCACTTACAAACTTAGAAAGTTGAGGTTTTGTATCAGCATGAATTTTCTGAAGGATATAAAGTCTGAAACTCAAATGTCTTTCATTATTTTCTGACTTCAATCCCCAATTATTTGCCAACGATTTGCCAGAAAACAGCAAATTTATGAGAAACAAACCAAAAATTTCAGGGGAAAATTGTGAACATTCTGCAAAAATCTGGACAGTTGAGAGGGATGATCCCAGGCTGTGGCTGAAATGTATTCCTTTGGAATCACACCACCACACTAATAAATGAAAAACAACCACTGTACTGATATGCAGACAACAGCGACATTATAAGTTTTTTTTTTCAACGTTGTGCTTAAACACACTGTATTCACTAGAATAGACAGTATCTTAATCGCTATGCAGGCATCAGAGAATAAAAGCATGCCTATACCTCATTTATCCCAAGGATATTTGTAACAAAACAGTATGAGTAAGCAGTATGCATAAATACTGCCTAAGGGATGCTTACAACAGCTTAATCCAGTAAACTTTCATGCTTTGCCAGATGTTTTGTAACAA